>NW_027211939.1:0-99644 GCF_036971445.1 Narcine bancroftii
TGGAACTCATTCAAATAACAAAGTTAAGTTGTGTAATCCCCCTCAATAAGAAAATTAAACTGTGGGAATCTCTCATGTAATAGGTTTGCAATGTGGAACTCACTAGCACATCAATATCACACTGTGGAACTAACTCAAATAGCAAGGTCACACTGTGAAAGTCACCAACATAACAATCTCACACTTTGGTACACTTTACTTAACAAGGTTACACACTGCAACTCATTAACATAACATGGCTGGAATGTGGAATTCACACACATAACCATCCACATTGTGAAAATCGTTCATATCAAAAGGTCACACTGTAAAAACCACTCACTTTACATTTTCAATCTCGAACTCACTGACATAACAAGGTGAAACTGTGGGACTCACTCACAGAACAAGTTCACCCTGTTTGACTAACTCACTTTAATGTTTACACAGTAGAACTCGCTCACATAACATGATAACACTATGGGAATACCTCAAATAACAAGGTCACACTGTGGAACTGACTAACAAAATGTTTACATGGTGGGAATCTCACACATAACAACGTCACACTGTCAAACTCACTAACATACCAATTTTACACTCTGAGATTCACTAACTAGAGGTTGACAGTGTGGAATTCACTCCCATCACTCACATAACACGGTTACACTGTGGGACTCAGGAACATAAAATGTATAATATGGGATTTACAAAGAAAACATGATTATACAGTGGAACTCACTCACGTAACAAGGTTACACTGTGGAACTCACTAACAAAACATTTTCAATGTCGAACCCAGTGATATAACAAGGTCAGAATGTGGGACTCACTCACACAACAAGGTAGGACGGTGGGTAAAAATTACATCACGTTCCTTCTGCGGAACTCATTCAAATAACAAAGTTAAGTTGTGTAATCCCCCTCAATAAGAAAATTAAACTGTGGGAATCTCTCATATAATAAGTTTGCAATGTGGAACTCACTAGCACATCAATATCACACTGTGGAACTAACTCAAATAGCAAGGTCACACTGTGAAAGTCACCAACATAACAATCTCACACTGTGGTACACTTTACTTAACAAGGTTACACAGTGCAACTCATTAACATAACATGGCTGGAATGTGGAATTCACACACATAACCATCCACATTGTGAAAATCGTTCATATCAAAAGGTCACACTGTAAAAACCACTCACTTTACATTTTCAATCTCGAACTCACTGACATAACAAGGTGAAACTGTGGGACTCACTCACAGAACAAGTTCACCCTGTTTGACTAACTCACTTTAATGTTTACACAGTAGAACTCGCTCACATAACATGATAACACTATGGGAATACCTCAAATAACAAGGTCACACTGTAGAACTGACTAACAAAATGTTTACATGGTGGGAATCTCACACATAACAACGTCACACTGTCAAACTCACTAACATACCAATTTTACACTCTGAGATTCACTAACTAGAGGTTGACAGTGTGGAATTCACTTCCTGAACAACATCACACTTTTAAACTCTCTCACATAACAAGCTTACACTGTGGGACTCACTAACAGAAAGTTTACAATATGGGATTTACAAAGAAAACATGATTATACTGTGGAACTCACTCACGTAACAAGGTTACACTGTGGAACTCACTAACAAAACATTTTCAATGTCGAACACCAGTGATATAACAAGGTCAGAATGTGGGACTCACTCACATAACAAGGTTAGACGGCAGGTAAAAATCACATCACATGTTCATTCTGTGGAACTCATTCACATTGTGGAATCCCCCTCAATAAGAAAGTTAAACTGTGGAAATCTCTCACATAATAAGTTTACAATGTGGAACTCATGACCTCAGCAATGTCACACTGTGGAACTGATTCACATAACAAGGTCAAACTGTGGGACTCACTCACGTAACATTTACAATGTGGGATTCTCTAAGTAAACCAAATTATACTGTGCAACTCTCACACATAACAAATTTACACCATTGAACTATCTCACATGACATTTTCAAATGTCGAATACACTGACATAAAAAGTTCATTCTGTGGAACTCATTCACCTCCTCAATAAGAAGGTGAAATAAACTGTGTGAATATCTCACATAATAAATTTACCCTTTGGAACTCACTAGAACACCAAGGTCACAGTGTTGAAGTGACTAACAGAACAAGCTCACACTGGTACTCAATTAGTTCACAAGGTTTCACTGTGGGACTCACTGACATAACATGGTTTGAATGTGGAACTCACTCACAGAACCAGTCCACACTGTGAAAATCATTCCTATCACCAGGTCACACTGTGAAAATCACTCACGTTACGTTTTCAATGTCGAACTCACTGACATAACCAGGTCAAACTGTGCGACTCACTCACAGAACATGAGAACACTATGGGAATCCCTCAAATAACAATGTTACACTGTGAAACTGACCCAGATAACAAGCTTACACTGTGGAACTCTCTCACATAAAAAATTCACACTGTGGGAGTCACTAACATGAAGTTTACAATATGGGATTCACTAAGTGAACAAAATTATACTGTGCAACTCTCTCACATGACAATGTTACAGTGTGGAACTAACTCACATAACACAGTTACACTGTGGAGCTGACTGACATAACAAGTATACACTGTGGGACTCACTCACCTAAAAAGGGTACACTGAGGAACTCACTAACATCACATTTTCAATCTCGAATATAGTGGAATTACAAGGTTACACAGTGAAACTCACCCACATAACAAGTTTACACGGTGGGAATCACACACATTACAATGTCACAATGTCAAATTCACTCACATTACAAGATCAAATTGTGGTACACACTCACCTAACAAGGTCACACTGTGGAACTCACTCACCTAAAAAAGTTGCACTGAGGAACTCACTAACATAACATTTTCAATATCGAATTTAGCAAAATTACAAGAAAACACTGTGAAACTACGACACATAACAATTTTACATGGTGGAAATCACTCACATAACAAGGTCACACTGTGTAAATTATTCACACAACAAGTTTACACTGTGGGACACACTCACCTAAAAAGGTTACACTGAGGAACTCACTAACAACACATTTTCAATATCAAATTTAGCGAAATTAAAAGGTAACATTGTGAAACTCACTTACTACAGAACAAGCTTATCACATTGTCAAACTCACTCTATACCAATGTTACTCTCTGATACTCACTAAGTAGAAAGGTTGACACTGTGGAATTCACTTCCATAACAACGTCTCACTTTAAAACTCTCTCATATTACAAGGTCAAATGGTGGGACACACTGACATAACAAGGTCACACTGTGTAAATTACTCACACAACAAGTTTACACTGTGGGACACACTAACATATAGTTTAGAATATGGGTTTCACTAAGTAAACAAAAGTATACTGTGCAACTCTCTCACATGACGTTTAATCTGTAGAACTGATTCACATGACACTGTTACACTGTGGAACTCACTCACAAAACAAGGTTATACTGTGTAACTCACTCACCTAAATAGGTTTCACTGAAGAACTCTAACATCACATTTTCAATATCGAATTTAGCGAAATTAAAAGGTAACACTGTGAAACTCAGACACATAACAAGTTTACACGGTGGGAATCTCACACATAACAATGTCACACTGTCATACTCACTCTGTACCAATGTTACACTCTGAAGCTCACTAACTAGACAGGTTGACACTAGAATTCACTTCCATAACAATGTCACACTTTGAAACTCTCTCATATTACAAGGTCAAATGGTGGGACTCACTCACACTGTGGAACACACTCACCTAAAAAATTTCCACTGAGGAAGTCACTAACATAACTTTTATAATATCGAATTTAGCCAAATTACAAGGTTACACTGTGAACTCAGACACATAACAAGTTTACATGGTGGGAATAAATCACATCACACAAAGTAAATTACTCACACAACAAGTTTACATTGAGGGACACACTAACACATAGATAGTTTAGAATATGGGTTTCACTAAGAAAACAAAATTATACTGTGCAACTCTCTCACGTGATAGTTTAGAATATGGGTTTCAATAAGTAAACAAAATTATACTGTGCAATTCTCTCACATGACAAGTTTACACTGTGGAACTGACTAACATAACACGTTTACACTCTTTAAAACACTCACATAAAAATGTTGCACTGAGTTTTTATCTATCGGATTTAGCGAAATTACAAGGTTACAGTGTGAAACTCACACACATAACAAGTTTACACTGTGGGACTAACTCACATGAAGTTTACAATATGGGATACCCCAAGTAAACAAAATTATACGGTGCAACTCTCTCACACGACGTTTACACTGTGGAAATGACTCACATAACACGGTTACACTGTGGAACTCACAAACATCACATTTTCAATGTCGAATTTAGCAAAATTACAAGGTTACACTGTGAAACTCAGACACATAACAAGTTTACATGGTGGGAATCAATCACATGACAAGGTCACATTATGTAAATTACTCACAGAAGTTTACACTGTGGGACACACTAACATATAGTTTAGAATATGGGTTTCACTAGGTAAACAAAATTATACTGTGCAACTCTCTGACTTGACAAGTTTACACTGTGGAACTGACTCACATAACACGGTTAAACTGTTGAACTCATCTACATAACACGGTTACACAGTGGAACTCACTCACGTAACATTTTCAATATCGAATTTAGCAAAATTACAAGGTTAGACTGTGAAACTCAGACAAATAACAAGTTTACATGGTGGGAATCACTCACATAATAAGGTCACACTGTCTAAATTACTCACACAACAAGTTTACTCTGTGGGACACACTAACATATAGTTTGGAATATGGGTTACGCTAAGTCAACAAAATTATACTGTGCAACTCTCTCATATGACAAGTTTACACTGTGGAACTGACTCACATAACAAATTTATACTGTCCATCGCCGGATGTGGATTTGTTTGCTGCCAAATGCCAGATGTGGAATGGTACTCCTACCAGAATCTGAATGTGGAGTGGTTGGCCTGCCAGATGCCAGATTTAGACTGGTCTGCCAGTGAGATGCCCGATTTAGAATTGACTACCTGCCAGATGCTAGATGTGGAATGGTCTGCCTGTAAGATGCTGAATCTGGTATCATCTTCCTGCCATTTGCTGGACATGGACTGCTCTGCTAACAGATGCCAGATGTGGAATTGTCCATCTGGAAGATGCTGGATGTGGAATGTTCCTCAGACACATTCCAGATTTGGAATGGTAGATCTGCCAGATGGTCCTCATGTGAGAATGTGGATGTACAATATAATTCGTACCAGATGCAAGATGTGGAATTGTCCACCTGCAAGATGTCGGAGGTATAATTGTCCACCTGCGAGACGCCAGATGTGGAATGTTCCACCTGCCAGATGCGGGAGGTGGAATGGTCCTTCTGTGAGAATCCGGATGTGGAATGGACTTTGTACCAGATGCCGGACGTGTAATGGTACAGCGGCGAGATGCCGGATGTAGAATGATCTTCTGGACGGATGCCGGATGTGGAATGAAATTCGTGCCAGATGCCAGATGTGAAATGGTACAGCGGTGAGTTTACAGTGTGGGACTCACTCACCTAAAAAGGTTACACTGAGGAATTCACTAACATGACATTTTCAATCTCGAATTTAGCGAAATACAAGGTAACACTGTGAAACTCACCCACATAACAAGTTTACACGGTGGGAATCTCACATATAACAATGTCACACTGTCGCACACACTCCAAACCAATGTTACACCCTGATACTCACTAAGTAGAAAGGTTGACACTATGGAAATCACTTCGATAACAATGTCACACTTTCAAACTCACTCACAAAACAAATTTAAACTCTGGGAATCTCTCACATAATAAGGTGAATTTTTGGGACGCACATAATAAGGTCACACTGTGTAAATTACTCATAGAACAAATTTACACTGTTGGACTCACTAACATAAAGTTTACAATATGGGATTCCCTAAGTACCCAAAATTATACTGTGTAAATCTCTCACACGACAAGTTTACACTGTGGAACTCACTCACCTAAAAAAGTTGCACTGAGGAACTCACTTACATAACTTTTTCAAGATCGAATTTAGCAAAATTACAAGGTTACACAGTGAAACTCAGACACATTACAAGTTTACATGGTGGGAATCACTCACATAATAAGGTCATACTGTCTAAATTACTCAAACAACGTTTACACTGTGGGACTAACTCACATGAAGTTTACAACATGGGATTCCCCAAGTGAACAAAATTATACGGTGCAACTCTCTCACACGACAAGTTTACACTGTGGAAATGACTCACATAACACGGTTACACTGTGGAACTCACTCGCATAACAAATTTATACTGTCAATCACCGGATGTGGATTTGTTATCTGCCAAATGCCAGATGTGGAATGGTACAACTACCAGATACTGAATGTGGAGTGGTTGGCCTGCCAGATGCCAGATTTAGACTGGTCTGCCAGTGAGATGTCCGATTTAGAATTGACTACCTGCCAGATGCTAGATGTGGAATGGTTTGCCTGTAAGATGCTGAATCTGGTATCATCTTCCTGCCATTTGCTGGACATGGACTGCTCTGCCTAACAGATGCCAGATGTGGAATTGTCCATCTGGAAGATGCTGGATGTGGAATGTTCCTCTGACACATTCCGGATTTGGAAAGGTACATCTGCCAGATGGTCCTCATGTGAGAATGTGGATGTACAATATAATTCGTGCCAGATGCTAGATGTGGAATTGTCCACCTGCAAGATGTCGGAGGTATAATTGTCCACCTGCGAGTCGCAAGATGTGGAATGGTCCTTCTGTGAGAATCCGGATGTGGAATGGACTTTGTACCAGATGCCGGACGTGTAATGGTACAGCGGCGAGATGCCGGATGTAGAATGATCTTCTGGACGGATGCCGGATCTGGAATGAAATTCATGCCAGATGCCAGATGTGAAATGGTATGCTTGTCAGTTGCAGGATGTGGAATGGTCCTCTGCCAGATGCTGGATATGGAATGGTCTGCCTGGATGATGCTGGAGTGGAATAGACCACCTGCCAGTTGCAGGATGGGAAATTGTTTGCTGCCGGATGGCAGATGTAGAATGGTTTTCTTTTCCCAGATGCAGGATGTGGAGTGGTCGGCCTGCCAGATGCCAGATGTGGCATTGTCCACCCACTTGATGCCAGATATTGACTAGTCTGCCTGATAGATGCCAGATGTGGACTGGTCTGCCAGTGAGATGTCGCATTTAGAATTGACTACCTGCCAGATGCTGGATGTGGAATGGTCTGCCTGTAAGATGCTGAATCTGGTATCATCTTCCTGCCATTTGCTCGAATTGGACTGCTCAGCCTAACAGATGATGGATGTGGAATTGTCCACCTGGAAGATGCTGGATGTGGAATGTTCGTCTGACATATTCCGAACGTGGAATGGTACATCTGCCAGATGCCAGATGTGGAATGGTCCACCTGTCAGATGCCGGAGGTGGAATGGTCCTTCTGTGAGAATCCGGATGTGGAATGGACTTCATGACAGATGCTGGATGTGAAATGGTACAGCGGCGAGATGCCAGAGTAGAATGATCTTCTGGACAGATACCGGATGTGGAATGGAATTCATGCCAGATGCCAGATGTGAAATGATACAACGGCGAGTTTACAGTGTGGGACTCACTCACCTAAAAAGGTTACACTGAGGAACTCACTAACAAAACATGTTCAATATCGAATTTAGCAAAATTACAAGGTAACACTGTGAAACTCACCCGCATAACAAGTTTACACTGTGGGAATCTCACACATAACAATGTCACACAGTCAAACTCACTCTCTACCAATGTTACACTCTGAGGCCCACTAACTAGACAGGCTGACACTGTGGAATTCACTTCCATAACAATGTCACACTTTCAAACTCACTGATATTACAAGTTTACTCTGTGGGAATTTCTCACATAATAAGGTTAATTTGTGGGACTCACATAATAAGGTCACACTGTGAAAATTACTCACATAACAAATTTACACTGTGGGACTCACTAACATAAAGTTTACAACATGGGATGCCCTAAATACCCAAAATTATACTGTGGAACTCTCCAAAATAACACGGTTACACTGTGGAACACACACACCTGAACATGTTTCATTGAGGAACTCACTAACATAACATGTTCAATATCGAATTTAGCAAAATTACAAGGTAACACTGTGAAACACACACACATAACAAGTTTACACTGTGGGAATCTCACACATAACAATGTCACACAGTCAAACTCACTCTCTACCAATGTTACACTCTGAGGCTCACTAACTAGACAGGTTGACACTGTGGAATTCACTACCATAACAACGTCACACTTTCAAACTCTCTCATATAACAAGGTCAAACGGTGGGATTCACTCACATAACAAGGTCACACTGTGTAAATTACATAACACGGTTACACTGTGGAACTCACTCACCTAAAAAAGTTGCACTGAGGAACTCACGAACAAACAATATCGAATTTAGCAAAATTATAAGGTTACACAGTGAAACTCAGACACATTACAAGTTTACATGGTGGGAATCACTCACATAATAAGGTCACACTGTCTAAATTGCTCACACAACAAGTTTACTCTGTGGGACACACTAACATATAGTTTGGAATATGGGTTACACTAAGTAAACAAAATTGTACTGTGCAACTCTCTCACATGACGTTTACACTGTGGAACTGACTCACATAACACGGTTACACTGTGGAACTCACTCACATAACAAATTTCTACTGTCCATCGCCGGATGTGGATTTGTTTGCTGCCAAATGCCAGATGTGGAATGGTACTCCAGCCAGATACTGAATGTGGAGTGTTTGGCCTGCCAGATGCCAGATTTGGACTGGTCTGCCAGTGAGATGCCGGATTTAGAATTGACTACCTGCCACATGCTAGATGTGGAATGGTCTGCCAGTAAGATGCTGAATCTGGTATCATCTTCCTGCCATTTGCTGGACATGGACTGCTCTGCCTAACAGATGCCAAATGTGGAATTGTCCATCTGGAAGATGCTGGATGTGGAATGTTCCTCTGACACATTCCGGATTTGGAATGGTACATCTGCCAGATGGTCCTCATGTGAGAATGTGGATTTACAATATAATTCGTGCCAAATGCTAGATGTGGAATTGTGCACCTGCAAGATGTCGGAGGTATAATTGTCCACCTGCGAGACGGCAGATATGGAATGTTCCACCTGCCAGATGCCGGAGGTGGAATGGTCCTTCTGTGAGAATCCGGATGTGGAATGGACTTTGTACCAGATGCCGGACGTGTAATGGTACAGCGGCGAGATGCCGGATGTAGAATGATCTTCTGGACGGATGCCGGATGTGGAATGAAATTCGTGCCAGATGCCAGATGTGAAATGGTATGCTTGTCAGTTTCAGGATGTGGAATGGTCCTCTGCCAGATGCTGGATATGGAATAGTCTGCCTGGCTGATGCTGGTGTGGAATAGACCACCTGCCAGTTGCAGGATGGGGAATGGTTTGCTGCCAGATGCCAGATATAGAATGTTTTTTTTTCCCAGATGCAGCATGTGGAGTGGTCGGACTGCCTGATGCCAGATGTGGCATTGTCCACCCACTTGATCCCAGATATTGACTAGTCTGCCTGATAGATGCCAGATGTGGACTGGTCTGCCAGCGAGATGCCGCATTTAGAATTGACTACCTGCCAGATGCTGGATGTGGAATGGTCTGCCTGTAAGATGCTGAATCTGGTATCATCTTCCTGCCATTTGCTGGAATTGGACTGCTCAGCCTAACAGATAATGGATGTGGAATTGTCCACCTGGAAGATGCTGTATGTGGAATGTTCCTCTGACACATTCCGCATGTGGAATGGTACATCTGCCAGATGTCGGAGGTGGAATGTTCCTCATGTGAGGCTCTAGATGTACAATATAATTTGTGCCAGATGCCAGATGTGGATATGTATGTTTGCAAGATCCCAAAGTTGGAATTGTCCACCTGCAAACACACAAATGTGGAATGGTCTGCCTGCCAGATGCCAGATGTGGAATGGTCCACCTGCCAGATGCCGGAGGTGGAATGGTCCTTCTGTGAGAATCCGGATGTGGAATGGACTTCATGACAGATGCTGGATGTGTAATGGAACAGCGGCGAGATGCCAGAGTATAATGATCTTCTGGACAATATACCGGATGTGGAATGGAATTCGTGCCAGATGCCAGATTTGAAATGGTACAGCGGTGAATTTACAGTGTGGGACTCACTCACCTAAAAAGGTCACGCTGAGGAATTCACTAACATAACATTTTCAATACTGAATTTAGCGAAATTACAAGGTTACACTGTGAAACTCACCCACATAACAAGTTTACACGGTGGGAATCTCACATATAACAATGTAACACTGTCGAACACACTCCATACCAATGTTACACTCTGATACTCACTAAGTAGAAAGGTTGACACTATGGAAATCACTTCGATAACAATGTCACACTTTCAAACTCACTCACATAACAAGTTTACACTCTGGGAATCTCTCACATAATAAGGTGAATTTGTGGGATGCACATAATAAGGTCACACTGTGTAAATTACTCACAGAACAAATTTACAAGATGCACGGTTTGAGGCGTGGGCTGATAACGCCTCAAACCGTGCATCTTGGCGCCTCACAGTTTGGCGGGCAGCAGCCTCCTTTGAAGAAGACCGCAGAGCACACCTCACTGACAAAAGGCAAAGGAGGAAAAACTCAACACCCAACCCCAACCAACCAATTTTCCCTTGCAACCGCTGCAATCGTGTCTGCCTGTCCCGCATCGGACTGGTCAGCCACAAACGAGCCTGCAGCTGACGTGGACTTTTTACCCCCTCCATAAATCTTCGTCCGCGAAGCCAAGCCAAAGAAAGAAATACTGTGGGACTCACTAACATAAAGTTTACAATTTGGGATTCCCTAAGTACCCAAAATTATACTGCGCAAATCTCTCACATGACAAGTTTACACTGTGGAACTCACTCACATAACAAGTTTACACTGTGGAACTCACTCACCTAAAAAAGTTGCACTGAGGAACTCACTAATATAACTTTTTCAATTTCGAATTTAGCAAAATTACATGGTTACACTGTGAAACTCAGGCACATAACAAGTTTACACTGTGGGAATCTCACACATAACAATGTCACACAGTCAAACTCACTCTCTACCAATGTTACACTCTGAGGCTCACTAACTAGACAGGTTGACACTGTGGAATTCACTACCATAACAACGTCACACTTTCAAACTCTCTCATATAACAAGGTCAAACGGTGGGATTCACTCACATAACAAGGTCACACTGTGTAAATTACATAACACGGTTACACTGTGGAACTCACTCACCTAAAAAAGTTGCACTGAGGAACTCACGAACAAACAATATCGAATTTAGCAAAATTATAAGGTTACACAGTGAAACTCAGACACATTACAAGTTTACATGGTGGGAATCACTCACATAATAAGGTCACACTGTCTAAATTGCTCACACAACAAGTTTACTCTGTGGGACACACTAACATATAGTTTGGAATATGGGTTACACTAAGTAAACAAAATTGTACTGTGCAACTCTCTCACATGACGTTTACACTGTGGAACTGACTCACATAACACGGTTACACTGTGGAACTCACTCACATAACATGTTCAATATCGAATTTAGCAAAATTACAAGGTAACACTGTGAAACACACCCACATAACAAGTTTACACTGTGGGAATCTCACACTTAACAATGTCACACAGTCAAACTCACTCTCTACCAATGTTACACTCTGAGGCTCACTAACTAGACAGGTTGACACTGTGGAATTCACTTCCATAACAACGTCACACTTTCAAACTCTCTCATATAACAAGGTCAAACGGTGGGACTCACTCACATAACAAGGTCACACTGTGTAAATTACATAACACGGTTACACTGTGGAACTCACTCACCTAAAAAAGTTGCACTGAGGAACTCACGAACAAACAATATCGAATTTAGCAAAATTACAAGGTTACACAGTTAAACTCAGACACATTACAAGTTTACATGGTGGGAATCACTCACATAATAAGGTCACACTGTCTAAATTACTCACACAACCAGTTTACTCTGTGGGACACACTAACATATAGTTTGGAATATGGGTTACACTAAGTAAACAAAATTATACTGTGCAACTCTCTCATATGACAAGTTTACACTGTGGAACTGACTCACATAACAAATTTATACTGTCCATCGCCAGATGTGGATTTGTTTGCTGCCAAATGCCAGATGTGGAATGGTACTCCTACCAGATTCTGAATGTGGAGTGGTTGGCCTGCCAGATGCCAGATTTAGACTGGTCTGCCAGTGAGATGCCCGATTTAGAATTGACTACCTGCCAGATGCTAGATGTGGAATGGTTTGCCTGTAAGATGCTGAATCTGGTATCATCTTCCTGCCATTTGCTGGACATGGACTGCTCTGCCTAACAGATGCCAGATGTGGAATTGTCCATCTGGAAGATGCTGGATGTGGAATGTTCCTCTGACACATTCCAGATTTGGAATGGTACATCTGCCAGATGGTCCTCATGTGAGAATGTGGATTTACAATATAATTCGTGCCAGATGCTAGATGTGGAATTGTGCACCTGCAAGATGTCGGAGGTATAATTGTCCACCTGCGAGACGCCAGATGTGGAATGTTCCACCTGCCAGATGCCGGAGGTGGAATGGTCCTTCTGTGAGAATCCGGATGTGGAATGGACTTTGTACCAGATGCCGGACGTGTAATGGTACAGCGGCGAGATGCCGGATGTAGAATGATCTTCTGAACGGGATGCCGGATGTGGAATGAAATTCGTGCCAGATACCAGATGTGAAATGGTATGCTTGTCAGTTGCAGGATGTGGAATGGTCCTCTGCCAGATGCTGGCTATGGAATGGTCTGCCTGGCTGAAGTTGGAGTGGAATAGACCACCTGCCAGTTGCAGGATGGGGAATGGTTTGCTGCCAGATTCCAGATATAGAATGGGTTTATTTTCCCCAGATGCAGGATGTGGAGTGGTCGGCCTGCCAGATGCCAGATGTGGCATTGTCCACCCTCTTGATGCCAGATATTGACTAGTCTGCCTGATAGATGCCAGATGTGCACTGGTCGATAGCGAGATGCCGCATTTAGAATTGACTACCTCCCAGATGCTGGCTGTGGAATGGTCTGCCTGTAAGATGCTGAATCTGCTATCATCTTCCTGCCATTTGCTGGAATTGGACTGCTCAGCCTAACAGATGATGGATGTGGAATTGTTCACCTGGAAGATGCTGGATGTGGAATGTTCCTCTGACACATTCCGGATGTGGAATGGTACATCTGCCAGATGCCGGAGGTGGAATGTTCCTCATGTGAGACTCTGGATGTACAATATAATTCGTGCCAGATGCCAGATGTGGAATTGTATGCTTGCCAGATTCCGGAGGTGGAATTGTCCACCTGCAAAAGCCCAAATATGGAATGGTCTGCCTGCCAGATGCCAGATGTGGAATGGTCCACCTGCCAGATGCCAGATATGGAATGGTCCACCTGACAGATGCCGGAGGTGGAATGGTCCTTCTGTGTGAATCTGGATGTGGAATGGACTTCATGACAGTTGCTGGATGTGTAATGGTACAGCGGCGAGATGCCAGAGTAGAATGATCTTCTGGACAGATACCGGATGTGGAATGGAATTCGTGCTAGATGCCAGATGTGAAATGGTACAGCGGCGAGTTTACAGTGTGCGACTGACTCACCTAAAAAGGTTGCCCTGAGGAATTCACTAACGTAACATTTTCAATGTCGAATTTAGCGAAATACAAGGTAACACTGTGAAACTCACCCACATAACGAGTTTAAACAGTGGGAATCTCACATATAACAATGTAACACTGTCGAACACACTCCATACCAATGTTACACTCTGATACTCACTAAGTTGAAAGGTTGACACTATGGAAATCACTTCGATAACAATCTCACACTTTCAAACTCACTCACATAACAAGTTTACACTCTGGGAATCTCTCACATAATAAGGTGAATTTGTGGGATGCACATAATAAGGTCACACTTTGTAAATTACTCACAGAACAAATTTACACTGTGGGACTCACTAACATAAAGTTTACAATATGGGATGCCCTAAGTACCCAAAATTATACTGTGGAACTCTCCAAAATAACACGGTTACACAGTGGAACACACTCACCTAAACATGTTTCATTGAGGAACTCACTAACATAACATGTTCAATATCGAATTTAGCAAAATTACAAGGTAACACTGTGAAACTCACCCACATAACAAGTTTACACTGTGGGAATCTCAAACATAACAATGTCACACAGTCAAACTCACTCTCTCCCAATGTTACACTCTGAGGCTCACTAACTAGACAGGTTGACACTGTGGAATTCACTTCCATAACAACGTCACACATTCAAAATCTCTCAGATAACAAGGGCAAATGGTGGGACTCACTCACATAATAAGGTCACACTGTCTAAATTACTCACACAACAAGTTTACTCTGTGGGACACACTAACATATAGTTTGGAATATGGGTTACACTAAGTAAACAAAATTATACTGTGCAACTCTCTCATATGACAAGTTTACACCATGGAACTGACTCACATAACACGGTTACACTGTGGAACTCACTCACATAACAAATTTATACTGTCACTCACCAGATGTGGATTTGTTTGCTGCCAAATGCCAGATGTGGAATGGTACTCCTGCCAGATACTAAATGTGGAATGGTTGGCCTGCCAGATGCCAGATGCCAGATTTGGACTGGTCTGCCAGTGAGATGCCGGATTTAGAATTGACTACCTGCCACATGCTAGATGAGGAATGGTCTGCCAGTAAGATGCTGAATCTGGTATCATCTTCCTGCCATTTGCTGGACATGGACTGCTCTGCCTAACAGATGCCAGATGTGGAATTGTCCATCTGGAAGATGCTGGATGTGGAATGTTCCTCTGACACATTCCGAATTTGGAATGGTACATCTGCCAGATGGTCCTCATGTGAGAATGTGGATGTACAATATAATTCGTGCCAGATGCTAGATGTGGAATTGTCCACCTGCAAGATATCGGAGATATAATTGTCCACCTGCGAGACGCCAGATGTGGAATGTTCCACCTGTCAGATGCCGGAGGTAGAATGGTCCTTCTGTGAGAATCCGGATGTGGAATGGACTTTGTACCAGATGCCAAACGTGTAATCGTACAGCTGCGAGATGCCGGATGTAGAATGATCTTCTGGACAGATGCCGGATCTGGAATGAAATTCGTGCCAGATGCCAGATGTGAAATGGTATGCTTGTCAGTTGCAGGATGTGGAATGGTCCTCTGCCAGATGCTGGATATGGAATGGTCTGCCTGACTGATGCTGGAGTGGAATAGACCATCTGCTAGTTGCAGGATGGGGAATGGTTTGCTGCCAGATGCCAGATGTAGAATGGTATTTTTTCTCCCAGATGCAGGATGTGGAGTGGTCGGCCTGCCAGATGCCAGATGTGGCATTGTCCACCCACTTGATGCCAGATATTGACTAGTCTGCCTGATAGATGCCAGATGTGGACTGGTCTGCCATCGAGATGCCGCATTTAGAATTGACTACCTGCCAGGTGCTGGATGTGGAATGGTCTGACTGTAAGATGCTGAATCTGGTATCATCTTCCTGCCATTTGCTGGAATTGGACTGCTCAGCCTAACAGATGATGGATGTGGAATTGTCCACCTGGAAGATACTGGATGTGGAATGTTCGTCTGACACATTCCGGATGAGCAATGGTACATCTGCCAGATGCCGGAGGTGGAATGTTTCTCATGTGAGACTCTGGATGTACAATATAATTCGTGCCAGATGCCAGATGTGGAATTGTATGCTTGCCAGATCCCGGAGGTGGAATTGTCCACCTGAAAAAGCCCAAATGTGGAATGGTCTGCCTGCCAGATGCCAGATGTGGAATGGTACACCTGCCAAATGCCAGATGTGGAATGGTCCACCTGCCAGATGCCGGAGTTTGAATGGTCCTTCTGTGAGAATCCGGATGTGGAATGGACTTCCTGACAGATGCTGGATGTGTAATGGTACAGCGGCGAGATGCCAGAGTAGAATGATCTTCAGGACAGATACCAGATGTGGAATGGAATTCGTGCCAGATGCCAGATGTGAAAGTGTACAGCGGCGAGTTTACAGTGTGGGACTCACTCACCTAAAAAGGTTACACTGAGGAATTCACTAACATAACATTTTCAATGTCGAATATAGCGAATTACAAGGTAACACTGTGAAACTCAACCACATAACAAGTTTACACGGTGAGAATCTCACATATAACAATGTCACACTGTCGAACACACTCTATACCAATGTTACACTCTGAGGCCCATTAACTAGACAGGTTGACACTGTGGAATTCACTTCCATAACAATGTCACACTTTCAAACTCATTGACATTACAAGGTCAAATGGTGAGACTCACTCACACTGTGGAACACACTCACCTAAAAAAAGTTGCACTGAGGAACTCACCAACAAACAATATCGAATTTAGCAAAATTACAAGGTTACACAGTGAAACTCAGACACATAACAAGTTTACATGGTGGGAATCACTCACATAACAAGGTCACACTGTGTAAATGACTCACACAACAAGTTTACACTGTGGGACTAACTCACATGAAGTTTACAATATGGGATTCCACAAGTGAACAAAATTATACGGTGCAACTCTCTCACACGACAAGTTTACACTGTGGAAATAACTCACATAACATGGTTACACTGTGGGAATCTCTCAGCTAAAAAGGTTACACTGAGGAACTCATTAAAATCACATTTTGAATATCAAATTTAGTGAAATTAAAAGGTAACTCTGTGAAACTCAGACACATAACAAGTTTACACGGTGGGACTCTCACACATAACAATGTCACACTGTCAAACTCACTCTATACCAATGTTACACTCTGAGGCCCACTAACTAGACAGGTTGACACTGTGGAATTCACTTCCATAACAATGTCACACTTTCAAACTCACTGACATTACAAGGTCAAATGGTGAGACTCACTCACACTGTGGAACACACTCACCTAAAAAAGTTGCACTGAGGAACTCACTAACATAACATTTTCAATACTGAATTTAGCGAAATTACAAGGTTACACTGTGAAACTCACCCACACAAAAAATTTACACCTTGGGAATCTCACACATAAAATGTCACACTGACGAACGCACTCCATACCAATATTACACCCTGAGACTCACTAAGTAGAAAGGTTGACACTATGGAAATCACTTCGATAACAATGTCACACTTTCAAACTCACTCACATAACAAGTTTACACTATGGGAATCTCTCACATAATAAGGTGAATTTGTGGGACTCACATAATAAGGTCACACTGTGTAAATCACTCACATAACAAATTTACACTGTGGGACTCACTAACATAAAGTTTACAATATGGGATTCCCTCAGTAGCCAAAATTATACTGTGCAACTCTCTCACATGACAAGTTTACACTGTGGAACACACTGACCTAAAAAAGTTGCACTGAGGAACTCACTAACATAACTTTTTCAATGTCGAATTTAGCAAAATTACAAGGTTAGACTGTGAAACTCAGACACATAACAAGTTTACATGGTGGGAATCAATCACATGACAAGGTCACACTATGTAAATTACTCACAGATGTTTACACTGTGGGACACACTAACATATAGTTTGGAATATGGGTTACACTAAGTAAACAAAATTATACTGTGCAACTCTCTCATATGACAAGTTTACACTGTGGAACTGACTCACATAACACGGTTACACTGTGGAACTCACTCACGTAACAAATTTATACTGTCAATCGCCGGATGTGGATTTGTTTGCTGCCAAATGCCAGATGTGGAATGGTACTCCTGCCAGACACTGAATGTGGAGTGGTTGGCCTGCCAGATGCCAGATTTGGACTGGTCTGCCAGTGAGATGCGGATTTAAAATTGACTACCTGCCAGATGCTAGATGTGGAATGGTCTGCAAGTAAGATGCTGAATCTGGCATCATCTTCCTGCCATTTGCTGGACATGGACAGCTCTGCCTAACAGATGCCAGATGTGGAATTGTCCATCTGAAAGATGCTGGATGTGGAATGTTCCTCTGGCACATTCTGGATTTGGAATGGTACATCTATCAGGTGGTCCTCATGTGAGAATGTGGTTGTACAATATAATTCATGCCAGATGCTAGATGTGGAATTGTCCACCTGCAAGATGTCGGAGGTATAATTGTCCACCTGCGAGACGCCAGATGTGGAATGTTCCACCTGCCAGATGCCGGAGGTGGAATGGTCCTTCTGTGAAAATCCGGATGTGGAATGGACTTTGTACCAGATGCCGGACGTGTAATGGTACAGCGGCGAGATTCCGGATGTAGAATTATCTTCTGGACGGATGCCGGATCTGGAATGAAATTCGTGCCAGATGCCAAATGTGAAATGATATGCTTGTCAGTTGCAGGATGTGGAATGGTCCTCTGCCAGATGCTGGATATGGAATGGTCTGCCTGGCTGATGCTGGAGTGGAATAGACCACCTGCCAGTTGCAGGATGGGGAATGGTTTGCTGCCAGATGCCAGATGTAGAATGTTTTTTTTTTCCCAGATGCAGGATGTGGAGTGGTCGTCCTGCCAGATGCCAGATGTGGCATTGTCAACCCACTTGATGCCAGATATTGACTAGTCTGCCTGATAGATGCCAGATGTGGACTGGTCTGCCATCGAGATGCCGCATTTAGAATTGACTACCTGCCAGGTGCTGGATGTGGAATGGTCTGCCTGTAAGATGCTGAATCTGGTATCATCTTCCTGCCATTTGCTGGAATTGGACTGCTCAGCCTAACAGATGATGGATGTGGAATTGTCCACCTGGAAGATGCTGGATGTGGAATGTTCGTCTGACACATTCCGGATGAGCAATGGTACATCTGCCAGATGCCGGAGGTGGAATGTTTCTCATGTGAGACTCTGGATGTACAATATAATTCATGCCAGATGCCAGATGTGGAATTGTATGCTTGCCAGATCCCGGAGGTGGAATTGTCCACCTGAAAAAGCCCAAATGTGGAATGGTCTGCCTGCCAGATGCCAGATGTGGAATGGTACACCTGCCAAATGCCAGATGTGGAATGGTCCACCTGCCAGATGCCGGAGTTGGAATGGTCCTTCTGTGAGAATCCGGATGTGGAATGGACTTCCTGACAGATGCTGGATGTGTAATGGTACAGCGGCGAGATGCCAGAGTAGAATGATCTTCAGGACAGATACCAGATGTGGAATGGAATTCGTGCCAGATGCCAGATGTGAAAGTGTACAGCGGCGAGTTTACAGTGTGGGACTCACTCACCTAAAAAGGTTACACTGAGGAATTCACTAACATAACATTTTCAATGTCGAATATAGCGAATTACAAGGTAACACTGTGAAACTCAACCACATAACAAGTTTACACGGTGAGAATCTCACATATAACAATGTCACACTGTCGAACACACTCTATACCAATGTTACACTCTGAGGCCCATTAACTAGACAGGTTGACACTGTGGAATTCACTTCCATAACAATGTCACACTTTCAAACTCATTGACATTACAAGGTCAAATGGTGAGACTCACTCACACTGTGGAACACACTCACCTAAAAAAAGTTGCACTGAGGAACTCACCAACAAACAATATCGAATTTAGCAAAATTACAAGGTTACACAGTGAAACTCAGACACATAACAAGTTTACATGGTGGGAATCACTCACATAACAAGGTCACACTGTGTAAATGACTCACACAACAAGTTTACACTGTGGGACTAACTCACATGAAGTTTACAATATGGGATTCCACAAGTGAACAAAATTATACGGTGCAACTCTCTCACACGACAAGTTTACACTGTGGAAATAACTCACATAACATGGTTACACTGTGGGAATCTCTCACCTAAAAAGGTTACACTGAGGAACTCATTAAAATCACATTTTGAATATCGAATTTAGTGAAATTAAAAGGTAACTCTGTGAAACTCAGACACATAACAAGTTTACACGGTGGGACTCTCACACATAACAATGTCACACTGTCAAACTCACTCTATACCCATGTTACACTCTGAGGCCCACTAACTAGACAGGTTGACACTGTGGAATTCACTTCCATAACAATGTCACACTTTCAAACTCACTGACATTACAAGGTCAAATGGTGAGACTCACTCACACTGTGGAACACACTCACCTAAAAAAGTTGCACTGAGGAACTCACTAACATAACATTTTCAATACTGAATTTAGCGAAATTACAAGGTTACACTGTGAAACTCACCCACACAAAAAATTTACACCTTGGGAATCTCACACATAAAATGTCACACTGACGAACGCACTCCATACCAATATTACACCCTGAGACTCACTAAGTAGAAAGGTTGACACTATGGAAATCACTTCGATAACAATGTCACACTTTCAAACTCACTCACATAACAAGTTTACACTATGGGAATCTCTCACATAATAAGGTGAATTTGTGGGACTCACATAATAAGGTCACACTGTGTAAATCACTCACATAACAAATTTACACTGTGGGACTCACTAACATAAAGTTTACAATATGGGATTCCCTCAGTAGCCAAAATTATACTGTGCAACTCTCTCACATGACAAGTTTACACTGTGGAACACACTGACCTAAAAAAGTTGCACTGAGGAACTCACTAACATAACTTTTTCAATGTCGAATTTAGCAAAATTACAAGGTTAGACTGTGAAACTCAGACACATAACAAGTTTACATGGTGGGAATCAATCACATGACAAGGTCACACTATGTAAATTACTCACAGAAGTTTACACTGTGGGACACACTAACATATAGTTTGGAATATGGGTTACACTAAGTAAACAAAATTATACTGTGCAACTCTCTCATATGACAAGTTTACACTGTGGAACTGACTCACATAACACGGTTACACTGTGGAACTCACTCACGTAACAAATTTATACTGTCAATCGCCGGAAGTGGATTTGTTTGCTGCCAAATGCCAGATGTGGAATGGTACTCCTGCCAGACACTGAATGTGGAGTGGTTGGCCTGCCAGATGCCAGATTTGGACTGGTCTGCCAGTGAGATGCGGATTTAAAATTGACTACCTGCCAGATGCTAGATGTGGAATGGTCTGCAAGTAAGATGCTGAATCTGGTATCATCTTCCTGCCATTTGCTGGACATGGACAGCTCTGCCTAACAGATGCCAGATGTGGAATTGTCCATCTGAAAGATGCTGGATGTGGAATGTTCCTCTGGCACATTCTGGATTTGGAATGGTACATCTATCAGGTGGTCCTCATGTGAGAATGTGGTTGTACAATATAATTCGTGCCAGATGCTAGATGTGGAATTGTCCACCTGCAAGATGTCGGAGGTAAAATTGTCCACCTGCGAGACGCCAGATGTGGAATGTTCCACCTGCCAGATGCCGGAGGTGGAATGGTCCTTCTGTGAAAATCCGGATGTGGAATGGACTTTGTACCAGATGCCGGACGTGTAATGGTACAGCGGCGAGATTCCGGATGTAGAATTATCTTCTGGACGGATGCCTGATCTGGAATGAAATTCGTGCCAGATGCCAAATGTGAAATGGTATGCTTGTCAGTTGCAGGATGTGGAATGGTCCTCTGCCAGATGCTGGATATGGAATGGTCTGCCTGGCTGATGCTGGAGTGGAATAGACCACCTGCCAGTTGCAGGATGGGGAATGGTTTGCTGCCAGATGCCAGATGTAGAATGATTTTTTTTTCCCAGATGCAGGATGTGGAGTGGTCGTCCTGCCAGATGCCAGATGTGGAATTTGTCCACCTGTCAGATGCCGGAGGTGGAATCGTCCTTCTGTGAGAATCTGGATGTGGAATGGACTTCATGACAGATGCTGGATGTGTAATGGTACAGCGGCGAGATGCCAGAGTAGAATGATCTTCTGGACAGTTACCGGATGTGGAATGGAATTCGTGCCAGATGCCAGATGTGAAATGGTACAGCGGTGAATTTACAGTGTGGGACTCACTCACCTAAAAAGGTTGCACTGAGGAACTCACGAACATAACTTTTTCAATATCACATTTAGTAAAATTACAGGGTTACACTGTGAAACTCAGACACATAACAAGTTTACATGGTGGAAATCACTCACATAATAAGGTCACACTGTGTAAATTACTCACACAACAAGTTTACTCTGTGGGACACACAAACATATAGTTTGCAATATAGGTTACACTAAGTAAATAATATTATACTGTGCAACTCTCTCATATGACAATTTTACACTGTGGAACTGACTCACATAACACGGTTACACTGTGGAACTCACTCACATAACAAATTTATACTGTCAGTCGCCGGATGTGGATTTGTTTGCTGCCAAATGCCAGATGTGGAATGGTACTCCTGCCAGATACTGAATGTGGAGTAGTTGGCCAGTCAGATGCCAGATTTGGACTGGTCTGCCAGTGAGATGCCGGATTTAGAATTGACTACCTGCCAGATGCTGGATGTGGAATGGTCTGCCTGTAAGATGCTGAATCTGGTATCATCTTCCTGCCATTTGCTGGACATGGACTGCTCAGCCTAACAGATGCCAGATGTGGAATTGTCCATCTGAAAGATACTGGATGTGGAATGTTCCTCTGACACATTCCGGATGTGGAATGGTACATCTGCCAGATGGTCCTCATGTGAGAAAGTGGAAGTACAATATAATTCATGCCAGATACCAGATGTGGAATTGTCCACCTGCAAGGTGTCGGAGGTATAATTGTCCACCTGCGTGACACCAGATGTGGAATGCTCCACCTGCCAGATGCCGGAGGTGGAATGGTCCTTCTGTGAAAATCCAGATGTGGAATGGACTTTGTACCAGATGCCGGATGTGTAATGGTACAGCGGCGTGATGCCGGATGTAAAATGATCTTCTTGACAGATGCCGGATGTGGAATGAAATTCGTGCCAGATGCCAGATGTGAAATGGTATGCTTGTCAGTTGCAGGATGTGGAATGGTCCTCTGCCAGATGTTGGATATGGAATGGTCTGCCTGGCTGTTGCTGGAGTGGAATAGACCACCTGCCAGTTGCAGGATGCGGAATGGTTTGCTGCCAGATGCCAGATGTGGAATGGTGCACCTGCCAGATGCCAGATGTGGAATGGTCCACCTGCCAGATGCCAGAGGTGGAATGGTCCTTCTGTGAGAATCCGTATGTGGAATGGACTTCATGACAGATGCCAGATGTGAAATGGTACAGCGGTGAATTTACAGTGTGGTACTCACTCACCTAAAAAGGTTACACTGAGGAATTCACTAACACAACATTTTCAATGTCGAATTTAGCGAAATACAAGGTAACACTGTGAAACTCACCCACATAACAAGTTTACACGGTGGGAACTAACATATAACAATGTCACACTGTCGAACACACTCCATACCAATGTTACACCCTGATACTCACTAAGTATAAAGGTTGACACAATGGAAATCAATTCGATAAAAATGTCACACTTTCAAACTCACTCACATAACAAGTTTACACTCTGGGAATCTCTCACATAATAAGGTGAATTTGTGGGACGCACATAATAAGGTCACACTGTGAAAATTACTCACATAACAAATTTACACTGTGGGACTCACTAACATAATGTTTACAATATGGGATTCCCTAAGTACCCAAAATTATACTGTGCAAATCTCTCACATGACAAGTTTACACTGTGGAACTGACTCACATATCACGGATACACTGTGGAACCCTCTCACATAACAATTTTATACTGTCAATCGCCGGATGTGGATTTGTTTGCTGCCAAATGCCAGATGTGGAATGGTACTCCTGCCAGATACTGAATGTGGAGTGGTTGGCTTGCCAGATGCCAGATTTGGACTGGTCTGCCAGTGAGATGCCGGATTTAGAATTGACTACCTGCCGGATGCCAGATGGTAAATGGTATGCTTGTCAGTTGCAGGGTGTGGAATGGTCCTCTGCCAGATGCTGGATATGGAATGGTCTGCCTGGCTGATGCTGGTGCATTAGATCACCTGCCAGTTGCAGGATGGGGAATGGTTTGCTGCCAGATGCCAGATGTGGAATGTTTTTTTCCCAGATGCTGGATGTGGAGTGGTCGGCATGCCAGATGCCAGATGTGGTATTGTCCTCCCACTTGATGCCAGATATTGACTAGTCTGCCTGACAGATGCCAGATGTGGAATGTTTTTTTTCCCCAGATGCTGGATGTGGAGTGGTCGGACTGCCAGATGCCAGATGTGGTATTGTCCACCCACTTGATGCCAGATATTGACTAGTCTGCCTGACAGATGCCAGATGTGGAATGGTCTGCCAGTCAGATGTCAAATGTCGTATGAGATTCCTGCCATTTGTTGGATATGAAAATGTCCACCTAAAAGATGGCAGATATGGAATGGTCCCCCTGTAAAATACCAGACGTTGAATTGTCCACCTGCAGATGCCGGAGGTGTATTGTCCACCTGCAAAATGCCAAATGTGGAATGGTCCCTCTGCGAGATGCCAGATGTGGAATGGTCCACCTGCCAGATCCCGGAGGTGGAATGATCCTTCTGTGAGAATCCGGATGTTGAATGGACTTTGTGCCAGATGCCAGATGTTTAATGGTACAGCGGCAAGATGCTGGATGTAGAATGATCTTCTGGACAGATGCCGGATGTGGAATGGAATTTGTACCAGATGCAGATATGAAATGGTATGCTTGTCAGTTGCAGGATGTGGAATGATCCTCTGCCAGATGCTGGATATGGAATGGTCTGCCTGGCTGATGCTGGAGTGGAATAGACCACCTGCCAGTTGCCAGATGGGGAATGGTTTGCTGCAAGATGCCAGATGTGGAATGGTTTTTTTTTCCCAGATGCTGGATGTGGAGTGGTCAGCCTTCCAGATGCCAAATGTGGTATTGTCCACCCATTTGATGCCAGATATTGACTAGTCTGCCTGACAGATGCCAGATGTGGAATGGTCTGCCAGTCAGATGTCAAATGTCGTATCAGCTTCCTGCCATTTGCTGGATATGGAAATGTCCACCTAACAGATGGCAGATATGGAATGGTCCCCCTGTAAAATACCAGATGTGGAATGGTCCACCTGCCAGTTGCCGGATGTGTAATGGTTCACTGGCCAGATGCCAGATGTAGAATGAACTTCTGGACATATCCCAAATGTGGAATGAAATTCGTGCCAGATGCCAGAAGTTAAATGGACTTCATCTCAGATGTTTGACATGGAATGGTCCACCTGACAGTTGCCAGATGTGAAATGGTTTTCTGCCAGATGTGGAAAGGTAGTCCTGTCAGATGTTGGATGTGCAGTGGTCAGCCTGCCTGATGCCAGATTTGGAATAGTCCGATTGACAGATGCCAGATGGGGTAAGGTAAACTTGCTAGATGCCGGTTGTGGAATGGTCCTCCTTCCAGATGCCGGATGTGGAATGGTCCACCTGCAAGATACAGGATGTGGAATGGTCCACCTGCCAGATGCCGGATGTGGAATGGTCCCCCTGCCAGATGGCAGGTGTGGATTGGTAATCCTTTCAGGTGCAAGATGTCGATTGCTCCACCTGCCAGATGCTGCATGTGGAATTGTCCACCTCCCAGATGCTGTATATGGAATGGTATGCCAACCATATGCTGGATGTGGATGGTCCTCATGCCAGATGCCAGCTGTGTAGTGGTCTTCAGGTAGTGGCCAGATGTGGAATGTTCCGCCTGTCAGTTTCATGATGTGGAATGGTCCGTCTGCAAGATGCCGCATTTGTTATTAGCTTCAAGACATTTTCCGAATGTGGAATGGTCCACCTGCCGGATTCTGGATGTCGAATGGTCCGCCTGCCAGATGCCAGATCTGGAATGTTCCGCCTGTCAGATTCTTGATGTGGAATGGCCTTCCTGGAAAATGCCTGATGTGGAATGGTCCATCTGTCATATTCCAGATGTGGAATAGTCCACCTGCCAGAAGCCAGAAGGGGAATGGTCTTCCTGCCAGTTGCTGGATGTGGAATGGTTCTTCTTCCAGATGTTGGATTTCCAATGGTCCACCTGCCAGATGCTGGATGTAGAATGGTCTTCCTGCCAGATGCAATGATTCCAATTTGACAGTTGGGAGATGGTTTAACAGTGATGTACTGGAGACTGAAGCAGATATTATGATACCAGGTACACTGTGTTGAGAGGGTTTAACAGTGATGTACAATAAACTGTGCCAAATACAGTAACACGGGTCTCATAGTGGGGAGAAAGATTAACGGTGATGTTCAGTAGAGTTAGATGGATCCTGTGACAAAGGTTTCACAGTGGTGAGAAGTTTTAATAGTGACGTAAGATAAACTTTGCTGGATATGGTGACTTCGAGTTTAAAGTGGAGAGATGGTTCAATGGTGATATACGATAGACTCAGGCATATTTTGTGACACTGGGTTCACAGTAGTGAAATGGTTAAAAAGTGATGTACGATAAACTGTGTCAGATACTGTAACACCAGGTTCACAGTAAGGAGAAGGTTTAATGGTGATGTACGGCAGACTGAGGCAGAAACCGTTACAACAGGTTCACAGTGGGGAGAAGGTTTACCAGTTTTGTACAATAAACTGTGGCAGAAAATTTGACAACAGGTTTCCAGTTGGCACATCTCCAGAATGGAGGAACATTGCCTTCCCAAGATCGTGTTATATGGCGAGCTCTCCACTGGCCACCGTGCCAGAGGTGCACCAAAGAAGAGGTACAAAGACTGCCTAAAGAAATCTCTTGGTGCCTGCCACATTGACCACCACCAGTGGGCTGATATCGCCCCAAACCGTGCATCTTGGTGCCTCACAGATCGGCGGGCAGCAACCTCCTTTGAAGAAGACCGCAGAGCCCAACTCACTGACAAAAGACAAAGGAGGAAAAACCCAACATCCAACCCCAACCAACCAATTTTCCCCTGCAACCGCTGCAACCGTGTCTGCCCGTCCCGCATTGGACTTGTCAGCCACAAACGAGCCTGCAGCTGACGTGGACATTTACCCTCTCCATAAATCTTCGTCCGCGAAGCCAAGCCAAAGAGAGAAGCCAAAAAGAAAGAGATAAACTGTGACAGATACTGAGACACCAAGTTCACAGAGGTGAGAATGTTCAATGGTGGTATATGGTTGACTGAGGCAGGTACTCAGACACTGGGCTCACAGTAGTGAGAAGGTTTAACGGTGATGCATGGCAGACATAGGCAAATAATGTTACACCGGGTTCACAGTGGGCAGAAGGTTTAACGGTGATATACGGAAGAATGAGGAAGATACTGTGAGACAGGGTTCACAGCAGCAGTGAGAAGGTTTAACAGTGATGTCCAATATATAGCAAATACTGTGACACTGGATTCACATTTGAGAGATAAAACAACAGTGATGTATGGAAGACTGAGGCAGATACTGTGACACCAGTTACACAGTGGGGAGAATGTTTAATGAGGATGTATGGTACACTTTGACAGATACTGTTCACACCAGGTACACAGTAGTGAGTAGGTTTAACAGTGATGTATGATAAATTATGGCAGATGCAGAGACACCAGGTTCACAGTGAGGAGAAGGTTTTATGATGTTTGTTAGAGTGAGATAGATACTGTGACATTGAGTTCACAGTGGTGGAAGATTTAACAGAACGATAAACAGTCCCAGGTACTATGACACCTGATATCCATTTGTTATGGATTTAAGAGTGTAGGATTATGTGTAGCAGATATTTTGACAGAAGGTTCAAAGGGGAAAGAGGTTTAATGGTGATGTACGATAATCTGTGGCAGATAGAGAGACAATGGGTTTACAGTGGGGAGAAGGATGAACAGTGATGTATGATAAACTGTGGCATTACTGTGACACGATGTTCACAATATTATGAAGTTTTAATGGTGATATATAATAAACTCTGGCATATACTATGACACCAGGTTCACAGTGGGGAGAAGGTTCAACATTGATGTACAATAAACTATGTCAGATACTGTGACACTGGGTTCACAGTAATGAGAATGTTTAACAGTGATACACGATAAACAGTTCCAGATATTATGACACCGGGTTCACTGTGTGGAGATGGTTTAATGATGATGTACGGCAGATTGAGACAGATACTATAAACTCCATGAGATACTGTGACACCGGATTCACTGTGGGGAGTGGTTTAATGGTGATGAACAGAAGACAGAGGTAGATACTGTGAAACCGGATTCACAATGGGGAGAAGGTCAATCACTGCTGGACGATAAACTGTTCAAGATACTTTGACCCTAGGTTCACAGTGCGAGAAGGTTTCACAGTAATGAACGATGAACTGTGTCAAATACTGTGACCCCAGGTTCACAGTAGGGAGAAGGATGAACGGTGATGTATGGTAAATTGAGATGGATACTTTGACACCAAGTGAACAGAGGGAATAAGTTATAACAGTGATGAACGATAAACTGTGTCAAATATTGGGACACTGGGTTCACATCCGTCATACGGTTGAACAGTAATGTACGATAAACTGTGTCAAATATTGTGACACTGGGTTCACATCCGTCATACAGTTGAACAGTAATGTACGATAAACTGTGTTTGATACTGTGACACCAAGTTCACAATGGGGAGAATGTTAATGGGAATGTAGGTAGATGGAGGCCGATACTGTGACACAGATTTCAGAGTATGGAGTAGGTATAACAGTGATGTACAATAAACAGCGGGAGATACTGCGTTCACAGTGGGGAGAAGGTTAATGGGGATGGATGGTAGATTAAGGGAGATACCGTGGCATCAGGTTCACAGTGAGGAGAAGGTTTAACGGTGATATACGATAGACTGAGTCAGATACTATGACAAAAGGCTCATTGTATTGTTAATTTCTCTTCATTACAACATCTAATTTATATGCTCCATTTTTTTTTGTGGCAACTTCCAAACTTTCCATAAACTTCAATTCTAATCAGATTTTGTTCATTTAAATAGGTCACCATTAAAAGCCCAAATCATTTGGTCTCTAAAGTACGCCTCACAAAATTAAATTCTTTACTTGGGTTTGGTTGCAACAGCTCTTCAGTTTGCTTCATTATTTTTTCAGTCCCTCGTTTTGTGTTTTCTTTTTTGCCTGTGCAGTTTCACCAAATGGGCATCCAACTCTGTCTTCTCAGCTTGACCCAACATCTCCTCTGTAAACTTAAGCAAACCAAGGAGACCAAAGTTAAAATTTTCACATTTGCATTTTCAAAAAAAAAATGGTGCTGTGACTTGCAGTTTTACATCATAATCCCTCTTGCTAAACTTGCAAGAAACTGCACCTCATCCTACAGCTGGAAAATTGCAAGAGAACTGCTGGGTTAAAGCAAAGATTCCACCCAGTCACCCCATTAAATGCCTCCAAGTTAACAACAGATAGCAACCTGAAAGTTAAATACAAAGATCTGTATCAGGAAGATTAACGGCCTTTTAAAAAAATCATATCTACTCATGAAAGAAAACTCATAAGGGAACACTAGGCTCTTGTTCAACAATTCCTGTTGTATTCCTCAAAATGGTTTGAATCTTGATTTCAAGCAGAGTCATTTGGTGAGATTGTTGGTCCAGAACAAACCCTGCCCACACACTCCCTTAAATACCTGCAAAGTCCTGGCTTAGCTCTGCTCCATGCTAAAGCTATCAGAGCTTTTCTGAAGAGATAACAGATTTCAGATGCTGATACGACGAGTCAGAAACACACTAATACTTCCCTGAACAACACACCTCTCTCTGAAAACCATCAAGAACCTTTCTGAACTGTAATGTTTTTTTTTACCTTTCGAGCACCAAAGCCTGGTGAATTTTATATATGTTAAATTCTGTGCACAGTATAAGAATAGCCTGCAACCAGTGAACTTGGAGGAATGAGAAGTGAGATTGGACTGTGAACCAAAGAACTTTTCTGAACTTACACACACATTACACACACGTGCACTTAGAATTAGAAGGGGGGTAAGTTAAGTAAAGTAATTTAAAGTAGTAAAACAGTGATAAGTTAAAGTGTAATTCCATGTTCATGTTTAAAGATAATTAAAATCAATTTTGGTTGAAGTAAACATTTGTCTTAGTGAATATCTATTGCTGCTGTGTTTTGGGATCCTCTGGTCTTGTAACACTGCACCAAGCTTCAGGTTATGATAATTGTCCATAAAAGGACCCCAGAATCTTTTAAAAGTTATTAATTGACTCTTCAATAATTTTTTGTAAATATCAACAAGACATAATATCATTTAACCATTGTGTATGCGTCATTGGAGAATTGCCTTTCCATTCAATCAGAATTAGAGTGTTGGATGCCGTATTTGAGAAAAGATGTGCTGGTGTTGGGGAAGGTTCAGAGATGATTGACTGGAATATCAGGAATGAAAGGGTTAGTGTATGAGGAACATTTGTCACCTCTTTGACTGTACTAGTTGGAGTACAGATAAGGGGGATGTCAGAGGCATTTCAAATGCTGGAAGGCCTGGACAGAGTACATATGGCAAAGAAGTTTCCCATGGTAGGAGATTTGAGGACAAGAGAGCATAATTTCAGGATAAAAGGGTGCCACTATGAAAAAGATGTGGAAAAAATTATTTTGTCAGTGGGTCGTGAATCGTGGAACTGAGGTCATTGCGTGTATTTCAGGCAGAGATTGAGAGGTATTTAATCAGTCAAGGAATCAAGGGTTATGGGGAGAAAGCTGGGCATTGGGGCTGTGGTAAAATGGTGGAACAGACTCAATGGGCCTATGTCTTGTGATCTTTATCCTGCAGTAGACCTAGACAACCCTCCTCAGGTATTCCATTCTTAGAAAACAGTCTGCATAGTGGTTTTATGTCATAACATAACATAACATAACAATTACAGCACGGAAACAGGCTATTAGGCCCTTCTAGTCCGCACCGAACCAAACATCCCTTTCTAGTCCCACCTCCCTGCACAATGCCCATAACCCTCCATCTTCTTCTCATCCATATACCTGTCCAACCTTTTCTTAAATAATACAATTGACTCCGCCGCCACTATTTCTCCCGGAAGATCATTCCACACGGCTACCACTCTCTGAGTAAAGAAGTTCCCCCTCATGTTACCTCTAAACCTCTCCCCCTTAATTCTTAACTCATGTCCTCTTGTTTTAATCTTTCCTCCTCTTAACGGAAATAGTCTATCCACATCCACTCTGTCTATCCCTTTCATAATCTTAAATACTTCTATCAAATCCCCTCTCAACCTTCTACGCTCCAAAGAATAAAGACCTAATCTGTCCAATCTCTCCCTATACTCTAGATGCTTAAACCCAAGTAACATTCTGGTAAACCTTCTCTGCACTCTCTCCACTCTGTTTAAATCCTTCCTATAATTAGGCGACCAGAACTGCACACAGAACTCCAAATTAGGCCGCACCAACGTCTTATACAATCTCAACATCACCTCCCAACTCCTATATTCCATGCAATGATTGATAAAGGCCAGCATACTAAAAGCCTTCTTCACCACCCTATTCACGTGAGTTTCTACCTTCAGGGAACGATGTACCGTTACTCCTAAATCTTTCTGCTCTTCTGTATTCCTCAATGCTCTCCCATTTACCACGTATGTCCTATTCTGATTCTTCTTACCAAAATGAAGCACCTCACACTTATCAGCATTAAATTCCATCTGCCATTTTTCAGCCCACTTTTCTAAGCAGCCCTCTGCAATCCTTGAAAACCTTCTTCATTATCCACTATTCCACCTATCTTAGTATCGTCTGCATATTTACTAATCCAATTTACCACCGCATCATCTAGATCATTAATGTATATAACGAACAACAATGGGCTCAATACAGATCCTTGAGGCACACCACTGGTCACCGGCCTCCAACCTGACAGACAATTATCCACTACCACTCTCTGGCCTCTCCCTTTCAGCCAATGTTCAATCCATTTGACTATCTTAAAATTTATACCTAAAGACTGCACCTTCCTAACTAACCTTCCATGTGGTACCTTATACCTTGTCCATATAGACAACATCCACTGCGCTAACCTCATCCACACTCCTAGTCACCTCTTCAAAAAATTCAATCAGATTGGTCAAACATGACCTTCCTCCCACAAATCCATGTTGAGTGCTCCTGATCAGACCCTGTCTATCCAGATGTTTATAAGTACTATCTCTAAGAATTTTCTCCATTAATTTCCAATTGAATCCCATGTTATGTGACCCAGTGAAAATTCTGCCTTGAAAGGACCACAGCTTCCTAATTTAAAAAAAATTGTTATCGAGCAGCTCAAATGAGATATCTTGCTTCTTACTTTGAAAGGGAAAAATTACCATAAAATAAGAGAGAGAAAAGTAGAAGAATTTATATACAAGTGGGAATTGAAATTAATGGTTGGTGGGAGAGATACACCATTTTTGAAACATATATGGAATAAAATAAATGATGAATTTGGTGTAAGTGGATGTACATCACCCAGAATAGCTTTGATTTAAAATCCTCGGATCTTTTTCAAAGGAGCATCAATTTCTGGATATCTGGTTTTGTCAGGGGATTATGAATGTTGAAGATTGTTATGAAAGGGGCCAATTAATTATTTTGCAAGGACACCACATTGTATATTGATATGTTTTTGAAAGAGATGGATTGTAGAAGTCGTGGAGGCCACAAACAAACACAAACACTTCAAAAAACAGCTCTTATTTAAAATGCATGAGCTTTGCTGAGAGTGAGTCATTCAGGCGCCAAGAGCCTTTGCAAAGACAAAACAAGGAGACTGCTTTGCTAAAGAATTTCAAAACAGGTGTAAATGGATGATTGATTTTAAAGCAACTGATGAATGGACTCAGAATACTAACAAAATACTAACAAAAAGAAAAGTGATTAATACTAAGATATCAGACTTAAAAATCATTTAAATCAAACTTAAATGCATATATTTAACAAACGGAGTTAAGATGAACCATATATTTAACTCAAACTTAATATAAAAAATTAGTAAAGTTAGTAACATTTTGTGGCCTCCACGACTTCTACAATCCATCTCTTTCAAAAACATATCAATATACAATGTGGTGTCCTTGCAAAATAATAAAGTGGGAAGAGGTATAATCCAGGTGTCTCTGGTGAGTGGAGTGTGTAATAGTTTGAAACTTGAACCTCTCTATTTCAGAAGACAATTTACTGTCATGTAATTAAAAGGTGTCATATCACACAAAATTGCTTTTTTCCTGCTGAGAGGCAGACAGATTCGCCATTGGCAGAAATTACCTGAAATGCCTCTTGCAGTCAGAGAAAGAAGCAAGAGTCGTCTTCTCCCCCCAACCTCCACCCTGAACCCTGGGCCAAGACACTGAGGGTTTGTGGATTCTCTTTCAATGCTCACAGACCAATCCAAGTCATTGGCAATGACATGATTAGGAACCATTTAACATCCAATAGTATCCCATCTGATACCTGATACCCTTTTAGCCAGTTTGGAACCAGCCTCTAGCAATCCACGACCTAATGTGAGTCCCATTACTGCTTTTTCCAGAAGCTCAAAGCCTGCTTGGGTTCCTCTCCTCAAATTACCAACAGCCTGTCACTTATGTGGGACCTTCAGCTGCAGAAACCCTCAATGGTCTGCTTCCATGGACCTTGACCATTGGATTGAATCCTCTGCTTCTCAGTTGTTGATGGTGTGTGGTCTTCCTGTTTTCTGATGCCCTGTGTTAGACCTTCGCTTCCCCAGAGATCGTGGTGGTGAGGAAATCTAACACATCTAAATAAAAATGTTACAACTTAGAGGAGAATCTTGCATGTCTAGAAGGACGGAAAGAGCATTATTACAAATTGAAGCCTAATATTTGAATATTCAGGTGTCAAATTTGCAAAAGCATAGAGTATATATTTCTCAAGCTATATGTAATTTTTTTCAAAAGGAATATAACTTTAAATTTTTGCATGTCATCTTGGCATCCCTAAAAATATATCTGATTTCCAAGTAAGTGCAATATATTTCCTCATCTCCGCTAACACTTATTTAACAAATTTCAATTGATATATTAATAGTTTTAATTTGGGCCTTGTTCCTTCAATATTTCCCAATAAAATTAAGGTTGAATTTTGCGAAAAAATAACTCCTGTAACTTGTTCCAAAAAATTTGTAATTCTCCCCAAAAAGATCTTGCATTAGGACAAAGCTAAATTGAATGCAAGAAATTTGCTACATCTTCACAACACCTAAAACATTGATCTGATAATTCTGATTTTATTCCATTCAATTTCTCTAGTGTAAGAAGTAACTGTAGAAGAAAAACCAGTTGTGAATTCCTTCCTCACTGCTGCAGTGTGGAACTCTGGTCAATGGATCCAAAATGCTGAGTTGAAGAAAATTAATACAACTCCCCAATATCATGTGATCTCTTGCCAAATCAGCTTCTTGTAGAGCTTTTCAAATCCAACTGCTTGAGTCACCTGACTCCAGGTGCAGCTTTCAGATAAAATCCTTGCTGACATCTGCTACATGACTGATGTAAAAATAATTATACTGAACTAATTTATATCTTACATTGAGATCCTTATATGGATCTGCCCATATTTGCCAATCGATTACAATGTTCAGATCCATTTCCCACCTTTGTCTCGACTTAAGAACTCCTCATTTAAAAGTTCCTACTTGTAATAAAGAGGACATCATGGAAGTAAATTTTTTAACAATTCCTCTTTGTAAGGAATTTCTATTTCAGTACAACATGGTTGTTCCTAACTTATCCTTCAAATATGCTCTTCATTGGAAATAGCAAAAAAGATTGCTATGAGTTATATGATATTTATTTCTCAGTTGCTCAAAGGACATTAATTGGCCCCTTTCATAACAATCTTCAACATTCATAATCCCCTGACAAAACCAGATATCCAGAAATTGATGCTCCTTTGAAAAAGATCCGAGGATTTTAAATCAAAGCTATTCTGGGTGATGTACATCCACTTACACCAAATTCATCATTTATTTTATTCCATATATGTTTCAAAAATGGTGTATCTCTCCCACCAACCATTAATTTCAATTCCCACTTGTATATAAATTCTTCTACTTTTCTCTCTCTTATTTTATGGTAATTTTTCCCTTTCAAAGTAAGAAGCAAGATATCTCATTTGAGCTGCTCGATAACAATTTTTTTTAAATTAGGAAGCTGTGGTCCTTTCAAGGCAGAATTTTCACTGGGTCACATAACATGGGATTCAATTGGAAATTAATGGAGAAAATTCTTAGAGATAGTACTTATAAACATCTGGATAGACAGGGTCTGATCAGGAGCACTCAACATGGATTTGTGGGAGGAAGGTCATGTTTGACCAATCTGATTGAATTTTTTGAAGAGGTGACTAGGAGTGTGGATGAGGTTAGCGCAGTGGATGTTGTCTATATGGACAAGGTATAAGGTACCACATGGAAGGTTAGTTAGGAAGGTGCAGTCTTTAGGTATAAATTTTAAGATAGTCAAATGGATTGAACATTGGCTGAAAGGGAGAGGCCAGAGAGTGGTAGTGGATAATTGTCTGTCAGGTTGGAGGCCGGTGACCAGTGGTGTGCCTCAAGGATCTGTATTGAGCCCATTGTTGTTCGTTATATACATTAATGATCTAGATGATGCGGTGGTAAATTGGATTAGTAAATATGCAGACGATACTAAGATAGGTGGAATAGTGGATAATGAAGAAGGTTTTCAAGGATTGCAGAGGGCTGCTTAGAAAAGTGGGCTGAAAAATGGCAGATGGAATTTAATGCTGATAAGTGTGAGGTGCTTCATTTTGGTAAGAAGAATCAGAATAGGACATACGTGGTAAATGGGAGAGCATTGAGGAATACAGAAGAGCAGAAAGATTTAGGAGTAACGGTACATCGTTCCCTGAAGGTAGAAACTCACGTGAATAGGGTGGTGAAGAAGGCTTTTAGTATGCTGGCCTTTATCAATCATTGCATGGAATATAGGAGTTGGGAGGTGATGTTGAGATTGTATAAGACGTTGGTGCGGCCTAATTTGGAGTTCTGTGTGCAGTTCTGGTCGCCTAATTATAGGAAGGATTTAAACAGAGTGGAGAGAGTGCAGAGAAGGTTTACCAGAATGTTACTTGGGTTTAAGCATCTAGAGTATAGGGAGAGATTGGACAGATTAGGTCTTTATTCTTTGGAGCGTAGAAGGTTGAGAGGGGATTTGATAGAAGTATTTAAGATTATGAAAGGGATAGACAGAGTGGATGTGGATAGACTATTTCCGTTAAGAGGAGGAAAGATTAAAACAAGAGGACATGAGTTAAGAATTAAGGGGGAGAGGTTTAGAGGTAACATGAGGGGGAACTTCTTTACTCAGAGAGTGGTAGCCGTGTGGAATGATCTTCCGGGAGAAATAGTGGCGGCGGAGTCAATTGTATTATTTAAGAAAAGGTTGGACAGGTATATGGATGAGAAGAAGATGGAGGGTTATGGGCATTGTGCAGGGAGGTGGGACTAGAAAGGGATGTTTGGTTCGGTGCGGACTAGAAGGGCCTAATAGCCTGTTTCCGTGCTGTAATTGTTATGTTATGTTATGTTATGACATAAAACCACTATGCAGACTGTTTTCTAAGAATGGAATACCTGAGGAGGGTTGTCTAGGTCTACTGCAGGATAAAGATCACAAGACATAGGCCCATTGAGTCTGTTCCACCATTTTACCACAGCCCCAATGCCCAGCTTTCTCCCCATAACCCTTGATTCCTTGACTGATTAAATACCTCTCAATCTCTGCCTGAAATACACGCAATGACCTCAGTTCCACGATTCACGACCCACTGACAAAATAATTTTTTCCACATCTTTTTCATAGTGGCACCCTTTTATCCTGAAATTATGCTCTCTTGTCCTCAAATCTCCTACCATGGGAAACTTCTTTGCCATATGTACTCTGTCCAGGCCTTCCAGCATTTGAAATGCCTCTGACATCCCCCTTATCTGTACTCCAACTAGTACAGTCAAAGAGGTGACAAATGTTCCTCATACACTAACCCTTTCATTCCTGATATTCCAGTCAATCATCTCTGAACCTTCCCCAACACCAGCACATCTTTTCTCAAATACGGCATCCAACACTCTAATTCTGATTGAATGGAAAGGCAATTCTCCAATGACGCATACACAATGGTTAAATGATATTATGTCTTGTTGATATTTACAAAAAATTATTGAAGAGTCAATTAATAACTTTTAAAAGATTCTGGGGTCCTTTTATGGACAATTATCATAACCTGAAGCTTGGTGCAGTGTTACAAGACCAGAGGATCCCAAAACACAGCAGCAATAGATATTCACTAAGACAAATGTTTACTTCAACCAAAATTGATTTTAATTATCTTTAAACATGAACATGGAATTACACTTTAACTTATCACTGTTTTACTACTTTAAATTACTTTACTTAACTTACCCCCCTTCTAATTCTAAGTGCACGTGTGTGTAATGTGTGTGTAAGTTCAGAAAAGTTCTTTGGTTCACAGTCCAATCTCACTTCTCATTCCTCCAAGTTCACTGGTTGCAGGCTATTCTTATACTGTGCACAGAATTTAACATATATAAAATTCACCAGGCTTTGGTGCTCGAAAGGTAAAAAAAAACATTACAGTTCAGAAAGGTTCTTGATGGTTTTCAGAGAGAGGTGTGTTGTTCAGGGAAGTATTAGTGTGTTTCTGACTCGTCGTATCAGCATCTGAAATCTGTTATCTCTTCAGAAAAGCTCTGATAGCTTTAGCATGGAGCAGAGCTAAGCCAGGACTTTGCAGGTATTTAAGGGAGTGTGTGGGCAGGGTTTGTTCTGGACCAACAATCTCACCAAATGACTCTGCTTGAAATCAAGATTCAAACCATTTTGAGGAATACAACAGGAATTGTTGAACAAGAGCCTAGTGTTCCCTTATGAGTTTTCTTTCATGAGTAGATATGATTTTTTTAAAAGGCCGTTAATCTTCCTGATACAGATCTTTGTATTTAACTTTCAGGTTGCTATCTGTTGTTAACTTGGAGGCATTTAATGGGGTGACTGGGTGGAATCTTTGCTTTAACCCAGCAGTTCTCTTGCAATTTTCCAGCTGTAGGATGAGGTGCAGTTTCTTGCAAGTTTAGCAAGAGGGATTATGATGTAAAACTGCAAGTCACAGCACCATTTTTTTTTTGAAAATGCAAATGTGAAAATTTTAACTTTGGTCTCCTTGGTTTGCTTAAGTTTACAGAGGAGATGTTGGGTCAAGCTGAGAAGACAGAGTTGGATGCCCATTTGGTGAAACTGCACAGGCAAAAAAGAAAACACAAAACGAGGGACTGAAAAAATAATGAAGCAAACTGAAGAGCTGTTGCAACCAAACCCAAGTAAAGAATTTAATTTTGTGAGGCGTACTTTAGAGACCAAATGATTTGGGCTTTTAATGGTGACCTATTTAAATGAACAAAATCTGATTAGAATTGAAGTTTATGGAAAGTTTGGAAGTTGCCACAAAAAAAAATGGAGCATATAAATTAGATGTTGTAATGAAGAGAAATTAACAATACAATGAGCCTTTTGTCATAGTATCTGACTCAGTCTATCGTATATCACCGTTAAACCTTCTCCTCACTGTGAACCTGATGCCACGGTATCTCCCTTAATCTACCATCCATCCCCATTAACCTTCTCCCCACTGTGAACGCAGTATCTCCCGCTGTTTATTGTACATCACTGTTATACCTACTCCATACTCTGAAATCTGTGTCACAGTATCGGCCTCCATCTACCTACATTCCCATTAACATTCTCCCCATTGTGAACTTGGTGTCACAGTATCAAACACAGTTTATCGTACATTACTGTTCAACTGTATGACGGATGTGAACCCAGTGTCACAATATTTGACACAGTTTATCGTACATTACTGTTCAACCGTATGACGGATGTGAACCCAGTGTCCCAATATTTGACACAGTTTATCGTTCATCACTGTTATAACTTATTCCCTCTGTTCACTTGGTGTCAAAGTATCCATCTCAATTTACCATACATCACCGTTCATCCTTCTCCCTACTGTGAACCTGGGGTCACAGTATTTGACACAGTTCATCGTTCATTACTGTGAAACCTTCTCGCACTGTGAACCTAGGGTCAAAGTATCTTGAACAGTTTATCGTCCAGCAGTGATTGACCTTCTCCCCATTGTGAATCCGGTTTCACAGTATCTACCTCTGTCTTCTGTTCATCACCATTAAACCACTCCCCACAGTGAATCCGGTGTCACAGTATCTCATGGAGTTTATAGTATCTGTCTCAATCTGCCGTACATCATCATTAAACCATCTCCACACAGTGAACCCGGTGTCATAATATCTGGAACTGTTTATCGTGTATCACTGTTAAACATTCTCATTACTGTGAACCCAGTGTCACAGTATCTGACATAGTTTATTGTACATCAATGTTGAACCTTCTCCCCACTGTGAACCTGGTGTCATAGTATATGCCAGAGTTTATTATATATCACCATTAAAACTTCATAATATTGTGAACATCGTGTCACAGTAATGCCACAGTTTATCATACATCACTGTTCATCCTTCTCCCCACTGTAAACCCATTGTCTCTCTATCTGCCACAGATTATCGTACATCACCATTAAACCTCTTTCCCCTTTGAACCTTCTGTCAAAATATCTGCTACACATAATCCTACACTCTTAAATCCATAACAAATGGATATCAGGTGTCATAGTACCTGGGACTGTTTATCGTTCTGTTAAATCTTCCACCACTGTGAACTCAATGTCACAGTATCTATCTCACTCTAACAAACATCATAAAACCTTCTCCTCACTGTGAACCTGGTGTCTCTGCATCTGCCATAATTTATCATACATCACTGTTAAACCTACTCACTACTGTGTACCTGGTGTGAACAGTATCTGTCAAAGTGTACCATACATCCTCATTAAACATTCTCCCCACTGTGTAACTGGTGTCACAGTATCTGCCTCAGTCTTCCATACATCACTGTTGTTTTATCTCTCAAATGTGAATCCAGTGTCACAGTATTTGCTATATATTGGACATCACTGTTAAACCTTCTCACTGCTGCTGTGAACCCTGTCTCACAGTATCTTCCTCATTCTTCCGTATATCACCGTTAAACCTTCTGCCCACTGTGAACCCGGTGTAACATTATTTGCCTATGTCTGCCATGCATCACCGTTAAACCTTCTCACTACTGTGAGCCCAGTGTCTGAGTACCTGCCTCAGTCAACCATATACCACCATTGAACATTCTCACCTCTGTGAACTTGGTGTCTCAGTATCTGTCACAGTTTATCTCTTTCTTTTTGGCTTCTCTCTTTGGCTTGGCTTCGCGGACGAAGATTTATGGAGAGGGTAAATGTCCACGTCAGCTGCAGGCTCGTTTGTGGCTGACAAGTCCAATGCGGGACGGGCAGACACGGTTGCAGCGGTTGCAGGGGAAAATTGGTTGGTTGGGGTTGGATGTTGGGTTTTTCCTCCTTTGTCTTTTGTCAGTGAGTTGGGCTCTGCGGTCTTCTTCAAAGGAGGTTGCTGCCCGCCGATCTGTGAGGCACCAAGATGCGCGGTTTGGGGCGATATCAGCCCACTGGTGGTGGTCAATGTGGCAGGCACCAAGAGATTTCTTTAGGCAGTCTTTGTACCTCTTCTTTGGTGCACCTCTGGCACGGTGGCCAGTGGAGAGCTCGCCATATAACACGATCTTGGGAAGGCAATGTTCCTCCATTCTGGAGATGTGCCAACTGGAAACCTGTTGTCAAATTTTCTGCCACAGTTTATTGTACAAAACTGGTAAACCTTCTCCCCACTGTGAACCTGTTGTAACGGTTTCTGCCTCAGTCTGCCGTACATCACCATTAAACCTTCTCCTTACTGTGAACCTGGTGTTACAGTATCTGACACAGTTTATCGTACATCACTTTTTAACCATTTCACTACTGTGAACCCAGTGTCACAAAATATGCCTGAGTCTATCGTATATCACCATTGAACCATCTCTCCACTTTAAACTCGAAGTCACCATATCCAGCAAAGTTTATCTTACGTCACTATTAAAACTTCTCACCACTGTGAAACCTTTGTCACAGGATCCATCTAACTCTACTGAACATCACCGTTAATCTTTCTCCCCACTATGAGACCCGTGTTACTGTATTTGGCACAGTTTATTGTACATCACTGTTAAACCCTCTCAACACAGTGTACCTGGTATCATAATATCTGCTTCAGTCTCCAGTACATCACTGTTAAACCATCTCCCAACTGTCAAATTGGAATCATTGCATCTGGCAGGAAGACCATTCTACATCCAGCATCTGGCAGGTGGACCATTGGAAATCCAACATCTGGAAGAAGAACCATTCCACATCCAGCAACTGGCAGGAAGACCATTCCCCTTCTGGCTTCTGGCAGGTGGACTATTCCACATCTGGAATATGACAGATGGACCATTCCACATCAGGCATTTTCCAGGAAGGCCATTCCACATCAAGAATCTGACAGGCGGAACATTCCAGATCTGGCATCTGGCAGGCGGACCATTCGACATCCAGAATCCGGCAGGTGGACCATTCCACATTCGGAAAATGTCTTGAAGCTAATAACAAATGCGGCATCTTGCAGACGGACCATTCCACATCATGAAACTGACAGGCGGAACATTCCACATCTGGCCACTACCTGAAGACCACTACACAGCTGGCATCTGGCATGAGGACCATCCACATCCAGCATATGGTTGGCATACCATTCCATATACAGCATCTGGGAGGTGGACAATTCCACATGCAGCATCTGGCAGGTGGAGCAATCGACATCTTGCACCTGAAAGGATTACCAATCCACACCTGCCATCTGGCAGGGGGACCATTCCACATCCGGCATCTGGCAGGTGGACCATTCCACATCCTGTATCTTGCAGGTGGACCATTCCACATCCGGCATCTGGAAGGAGGACCATTCCACAACCGGCATCTAGCAAGTTTACCTTACCCCATCTGGCATCTGTCAATCGGACTATTCCAAATCTGGCATCAGGCAGGCTGACCACTGCACATCCAACATCTGACAGGACTACCTTTCCACATCTGGCAGAAAACCATTTCACATCTGGCAACTGTCAGGTGGACCATTCCATGTCAAACATCTGAGATGAAGTCCATTTAACTTCTGGCATCTGGCACGAATTTCATTCCACATTTGGGATATGTCCAGAAGTTCATTCTACATCTGGCATCTGGCCAGTGAACCATTACACATCCGGCAACTGGCAGGTGGACCATTCCACATCTGGTATTTTACAGGGGGACCATTCCATATCTGCCATCTGTTAGGTGGACATTTCCATATCCAGCAAATGGCAGGAAGCTGATACGACATTTGACATCTGACTGGCAGACCATTCCACATCTGGCATCTGTCAGGCAGACTAGTCAATATCTGGCATCAAATGGGTGGACAATACCACATTTGGCATCTGGAAGGCTGACCACTCCACATCCAGCATCTGGGAAAAAAAAACCATTCCACATCTGGCATCTTGCAGCAAACCATTCCCCATCTGGCAACTGGCAGGTGGTCTATTCCACTCCAGCATCAGCCAGGCAGACCATTCCATATCCAGCATCTGGCAGAGGATCATTCCACATCCTGCAACTGACAAGCATACCATTTCATATCTGCATCTGGTACAAATTCCATTCCACATCCGGCATCTGTCCAGAAGATCATTCTACATCCAGCATCTTGCCGCTGTACCATTAAACATCTGGCATCTGGCACAAAGTCCATTCAACATCCGGATTCTCACAGAAGGATCATTCCACCTCCGGGATCTGGCAGGTGGACCATTCCACATCTGGCATCTCGCAGAGGGACCATTCCACATTTGGCATTTTGCAGGTGGACAATACACCTCCGGCATCTGCAGGTGGACAATTCAACGTCTGGTATTTTACAGGGGGACCATTCCATATCTGCCATCTTTTAGGTGGACATTTTCATATCCAACAAATGGCAGGAATCTCATACGACATTTGACATCTGACTGGCAGACCATTCCACATCTGGCATCTGTCAGGCAGACTAGTCAATATCTGGCATCAAGTGGGTGGACAATACCACATCTGGCATCTGGCAGTCCGACCACTCCACATCCAGCATCTGGGGAAAAAAAACATTCCACATCTGGCATCTGTCAGGCAGACTAGTCAATATCTGGCATCAAGTGGGAGGACAATACCACATCTGGCATCTGGCATGCCGACCACTCCACATCCAGCATCTGGGAAAAAAACATTCCACATCTGGCATCTGGAGGCAAACCATTCCCCATCCTGCAACTGGCAGGTGATCTAATGCACCAGCATCAGCCAGGCAGACCATTCCATATCCAGCATCTGGCAGAGGACCATTCCACACCCTGCAACTGACAAGCATACCATTTACCATCTGGCATCCGGCAGGTAGTCAATTCTAAATCCGGCATCTCACTGGCAGACCAGTCCAAATCTGGCATCTGGCAAGCCAACCACTCCACATTCAGTATCTGGCAGGAGTACCATTCCACATCTGACATTTGGCAGCAAACAAATCCACATCCGGCGATTGACAGTATAAAATTGTTATGTGAGAGGGTTCCACAGTGTAACCGTGATATGTGAGTCAGTTCCACAGTGTAAACTTGTCATGTGAGAGATTTGCACAGTATAATTTTGGGTACTTAGGGAATCCCATATTGTAAACATTATGTTAGTGAGTCCCACAGTGTAAATTTGTTATGTGAGTAATTTTCACAGTGTGACCTTATTATGTGCGTCCCACAAATTCACCTTATTATGTGAGAGATTCCCAGAGTGTAAACTTGTTATGTGAGTGAGTTTGAAAGTGTGACATTTTTATCGAATTGATTTCCATTGTGTCAACCTTTATACTTAGTGAGTATCAGGGTGTAACATTGGTATGGAGTGTGTTCGACAGTGTGACATTGTTATATGTTAGTTCCCACCGTGTAAACTTGTTATGTGGGTGAGTTTCACAGTGTTACCTTGTATTTCGCTAAATTCGACATTGAAAATGTTGTGTTAGTGAATTCCTCAGTGTAACCTTTTTAGGTGAGTTAGTCCCACACTGTAAATTCACCGCTGTACCATTTCACATCTGGCATCTGTCATGAAGTCCATTCCACATACGGATTCTCACAGAAGGACCATTCCACCTCTGGCATCTGGCAGGTGGACCATTCCACATCTGGCATCTGGCAGGTGCACCATTCCACATCTGGCATCTGGCAGCAAACCATTCCGCATCCTGCAACTGGCAGGTGGTCTATTCCACTCCAGCAACAGCCAGGCAGACCATTCCATATCCAACATCTGGCAGAGGACCATTCCACATCCTGCAACTGACAAGCATACCATTTCACATCTGGCATCTGGCACGAATTTCATTCCACATCCGGCATCTGTCAAGAAGATCATTTTACATCCGGCATCACGCCGCTGTACCATTACACATCCGGCATCTGGTACAAAGTCCATTCCACATCTGGATTTTCACAGAAGGACCATTCCACCTCCGGCATCTGGCAGGTGGAGCATTCCACATCTGGTGTCACGCAGGTGGACAATTATACCTCCGACACCTTGCAGGTGGACAATTCCACATCTGGTATCTGGCATGAATTATATTGTACTTCCACATTCTCACATGAGGACCATCTGGCAGATGTACCATTCCACATCCGGAATGTGTCAGAGGAACATTCCACATCCAGTATCTTTCAGATGGACAATTCCACATCTGGCATCTGTTAGGCTGAGCAGTCCATGTCCAGCAAATGGCAGGAAGATGATACCAGATTCAGCATCTTACAGGCAGACCATTCCACATCCAGCATCTGGCAGGTAGTCAATTCTAAATCCGGCATCTCACTGGCAGACCAGTCCAAATCTGGCATCTGACTGGCCAACTACTCCACATTCAGTATCTGGCAGGAGTACCATTCCACATCTGGCATTTGGCAGCAAACAAATCCACATCCGGCGACTGACAGTATAAATTTGTTATGTGAGTGAGTTCCACAGTGTAACCGTGTTATGTGAGTCAGTTCCACAGTGTAAAATTGTCATATGAGAGAGTTGCACAGTATAATTTTATTTACTTAGTGTAACCTATATTGCAAACTATATGTTTGTGTGTCCCACAGAGTAAACTTGTTGTGTGAGTAATTTACACAGTGTGACCTTATTATGTGAGTGATTTCCACCATGTAAACTTGTTATGTGTCTGAGTTTCACAGTGTAACCCTGTAATTTTACTAAATGTGATATTGAAAAAGTTATGTTCGTGAGTTCCTCAGTGCAACCTTTTTAGGTGAGTGAGTCCCACACTGTAAATTCACCGCTGTACCATTTCACATCTGGCATCTGGCACGAATTCCATTCCACATCCGGTAACTGTCCAGAAGATCATTCTACTCTGGCATCTCGCCGCTGTACCATTACACATCCAGCATCTGTCATGAAGTCCATTCCACATCCAGATTCTCACAGAAGGACGATTCCACCTCTGGCATCTGACAGGTGGACCATTCCACATCTGGCATCTGGCAGGCAGACCATTCCACATTTGGGCTTTTGCAGGTGGACAATTCCACCTCCGGGATCTGGCAAGCATACAATTCCACATCTGGCATCTGGCACGAATTATATTGTAATTCCAGAGTCTCACATGAGGAACATTCCACCTCCGGCATCTGGCAGATGTACCATTCCACATCCGGAATGTGTCAGAGGAACATTCCACATCCAGCATCTTCCAGGTGAACAATTCCACATCCCTCATCTGTTAGGCTGAACAGTCCAATTCCAGCAAATGGCAGGAAGATGATACCAGATTCAGCATCTTACAGGCAGACCATTCCACATCCAGCATCTGGCAGGTAGTCAATTCTAAATGCGACATATCGCTGGCAGACCAGTCCACATCTGGCATCTATCAGGCAGACTAGTCAATATCTGGCATCAAGTGGGTGGACAATGCCACATCTGGCATCTGGCAGGCCGACCACTCCACATCCTGCATCTCGGGAAAAAAAAAACATTCTACATCTGGCATCTGGCAGCAAACCATTCCCCATCCTGCAACTGGCAGGTGGTCTATTCCACTCCAGCATCAGCGAGGCAGACCATTCCATATTCACGATCTGGCAGAGGACCATTGCACATCCTGCAAATGACAAGCATACCATTTCACATCTGGCATCTGGCACGAATTTCATTCCACATCCGGCATCCGTCCAGAAGATTATTCTACATCCGGCATCTCGCCGCTGTACCATTACACGTCCGGCATCTGGTACAAGGTCCATTCCACATCCGGATTCTCACAGAAGGACCATTCCACCTTCGGCATCTGGCAGGTGGACCATTCCACATCTGGCATCTGGCAGGTGGACCATTCCACATCTGCCATCTGGCAGGCAGACCATTCCACATTTGGGCTTTTGCAGGTGGACAATTCCACCTCCGGGATCTGGCAAGCATACAATTCCACATCTGGCATCTGGCACGAATTATATTTTACATCCAGAGTCTCACATGAGGAACATTCCACCTCCGGCATCTTGCAGATTTGCCGTTCCACATCCAGAATGTGTCAGAGGAACATTCCACATCCAGCATCTTCCAGGTGAACAATTCCACATCCCTCATCTGTTAGGCTGAGCAGTCCAATTCCAGCAAATGGCAGGAAGATGATACCAGATTCAGCATCTTACAGGCAGACCATTCCACATCCAGCATCTGGCAAGGAGTCAATTCTAAATGCGGCATCTCGCTGGCAGACCAGTCCACATCTGGCATCTATCAGGCAGACTAGTCAATATCTGGCATCAAGTGGGTTGACAATGCCACATCTGGCATCTGGCAGGACGACCACTCCACATCCTGCATCTGGGAAAAAAAAACATTCTACATCTGGCATCTGGCAGCAAACCATTCCCCATCCTGCAACTGGCAGGTGGTCTATTCCACTCCAGCATCAGCCAGGCAGACCATTCCATATCCAGCATCTGGCAGAGGACCATTCCACATCCTGCAACTGACAAGCATACCATTTCACATTTGGCATCTGGCACGAATTTCATTCCAGATCAGGCATCCGTCCAGAAGATAATTCTACATCCGGAATCTCGCCGCTGTACCATTACACGTCCGGCATCTGGTACAAAGTCCATTCCACATCCGGATTTTCACAGAAGGACCATTCCACCTCCGGCATCTGGCAGGTGGAACATTCCACATCTGGCGTCTCGCAGGTGGACAATTATACCTCCGACATCTTGCAGGTGGACAATTCCACATCTAGCATCTGGCACGAATTATATTGTACAACCACATTCTCACATGAGGACCACCTGATAGATGTACCATTCCAAATCCAGAATGTGCCAGAGGAACATTCCACATCCAGCATCTTTCAGATGGACAATTCCACATCTGGCATCTGTTAGGCAGAGCTGTCCATGTCCAGCAAATGGCAGGAAGATGATACCAGATTCAGCATCTTACTTGCAGACCATTCCACATCTAGCATCTGGCAGGTAGTCAATTTTAAATCCGCATCTCACTGGCAGACCAGTCAAAATCTGGCATCTGGCAGGCCAACCACTCCACATTCAGTGTCTGGCAGGAGTACCATTCCACATCTGGCATTTGGCAGCAAACAAATCCACTTCCGGCGATTGACAGTATAAATTTGTTACGTGAGTGAGTTCCACAGTGTAACCGTGTTATGTGAGTCAGTTCCACAGTGTAAACTTGTCATATGAGAGAGTTGCACAGTATAATTTTGTTTACTTAGTGTAACCCATATTCCAAACTATATGTTAGTGTGTCCCACAGTGTAAACTTCTGTGAGTAATTTACATAGTGTGACCTTGTCATGTGATTGATTCCCACCATGTAAACTTGTTATGTGTCTGAGTTTCACAGTCTAACCTTGTAATTTTGCTAAATTCGACATTGAAAAAGTTATGTTAGTGAGTTCCTCAGTGCAACTTTTTTAGGTCAGTGTGTTCCACAGTGTAAACTTGTCATGTGAGAGAGTTGCACAGTATAATTTTGGCTACTGAGGGAATCCCATATTGTAAACTTTATGTTAGTGAGTCCCACAGTGTAAATTTGTTATGTGAGTGATTTACACAGTGTGACCTTATTATGTGAGTCCCACAAATTCACTTTATTATGTGAGAGATTCCCATAGTGTAAACTTGTTATGTGAGTGAGTTTGAAAGTGTGACATTGTTATCGAAGTGATTTCCATAGTGTCAACCTTTCTACTTAGTGAGTCTCAGGGTGTAATATTGGTATGGAGTGCGTTCGTCAGTGTGACATTTTATGTGTGAGATTCCCAAGGTGTAAATTTTTTGTGTGGGTGAGTTTCACAGTGTAACCTTGTAATTTCGCTAAATTCAGTATTGAAAATGTTATGTTAGTGAGTTCCTCAGTGCAACTTTTTTAGGTGAGTGTGTTCCACAGTGTGAGTGAGTCTCACCATTTGACCTTGTAATGTCAGTGAGTTTGAAAGTGTGACATTGTTATGGAAGTGAATTCCACAGTGTCAACCTGTCTAGTTAGTGGGCCTCAGAGTGTAACATTGGTATAGAGTGAGTTTGACAGTGTGACATTGTTATGTGTGAGAGTCCCACCGTGTAAACTTGTTATGTGTCTGAGTTTCACAGAGTTACCTTTTAATTTCACTAAATTCGATATTCAAAATGTGATTTTAATGAGTTCCTCAGTGTAACCTTTTTAGGTGAGAGATTCCCACAGTGTAACCATGTTATGTGAGTTATTTCCACAGTGTAAACTTGTCGTGTGAGAGAGTTGCACCGTATAATTTTGTTCACTTGTGGAATCCCATATTGTAAACTTCATGTGAGTTAGTCCCACAGTGTAAACTTGTTGTGTGAGTCATTTACACAGTGTGACCTTGTTATGTGAGTGATTCCCAACATGTAAACTTGTTATGTGTCTGAGTTTCACTGTGTAACCTTGTAATTTTGCTAAATTCGATATTGTTTGTTGGTGAGTTCCTCAGTGCAACTTTTTTTAGGTGAGTGTGTTCCACAGTGTGAGTGAGTCTCACCATTTGACCTTGTAATGTCAATGAGTTTGAAAGTGTGACATTGTTATGGAAGTGAATTCCACAGTGTCAACCTGTCTAGTTAATGGTCCTCAGAGTGTAAAATTGGTATAGAGTGTGTTCGACAGTGTGACATTGTTATATGTGAGATTCTCACCGTGTAAACTTGTTATGTGGTTGAGTTTCACAGTGTTACCTTGTAATTCGCTATATTCGACATTGAAAATGTTATGTTAGTGAATTCCTCAGTGTAACCTTTTTAGGTGAGTGAGTACCACACTGTAAACTCGCCGCTGTACACTTTCACATCTGGCATCTGGCACGAATTCCATTCCACATCTGGTATCTGTCCTGAAGATCATTCTACTCTGGCATCTCGCCGCTGTACCATTACACATCCAGCATCTGTCAGGAAGTCCATTCCACATCCGGATTCTCACAGAAGGACCATTCCAACTCCGGCATCTGGCAGGTGGACCATTCCACATCTGGCATTTGGCAGGTGTACCATTCCACATCTGGCATCTGGCAGGCAGACCATTCCACATTTGGGCTTTTTCAGGTGGACAATTCCACCTCCGGGATCTGGCAAGCATACAATTCCACATCTGGCATCTGGCACGAATTATATTGTACATCCAGAGTCTCACATGAGAAACATTCCACCTCCGGCATCTGGCAGATGTACCATTGCTCATCCGGAATGTGTCAGACGAACATTCCACATCCAGCATCTTCCAGGTGGACAATTCCACATCCATCATCTGTTAGGCTGAGCAGTCCAATTCCAGCAAATGGCAGGAAGATGATACCAGATTCAGCATCTTACAGGCAGACCATTCCACATCCAGCACCTGGCAGGTAGTCAATTCTAAATGCGGCATCTCGATGGCAGACCAGTCCACATCTGGCATCTATCAGGCAGACTAGTCAATATCTGGCATCAAGTGGGTTGACAATGCCACATCTGGCATCTGGCAGGACGACCACTCCACATCCTGCATCTGGGAAAAAAAAAACATTCTACATCTGGCATCTGGCAGCAAACCATTCCCCATCCTGCAACTGGCAGGTGGTCTATTCCACTCCAGCATCAGCCAGGCAGACCATTCCATATCCAGCATCTGGCAGAGGACCATTCCACATCCTGCAACTGACAAGCATATCATTTCACATTTGGCATCTGGCACGAATTTCATTCCAGACCAGGCATCCGTCCAGAAGATAATTCTACATCCGGAATCTCGCCGCTGTACCATTACACGTCCGGCATCTGGTACAAAGTCCATTCCACATCCGGATTTTCACAGAAGGACCATTCCACCTCCGGCATCTGGCAGGTGGAACATTCCACATCTGGCGTCTCGCAGGTGGACAATTATACCTCCGACATCTTGCAGGTGGACAATTCCACATCTAGCATCTGGCACGAATTATATTGTACAACCACATTCTCACATGAGGACCACCTGATAGATGTACCATTCCAAATCCAGAATGTGCCAGAGGAACATTCCACATCCAGCATCTTTCAGATGGACAATTCCACATCTGGCATCTGTTAGGCAGAGCTGTCCATGTCCAGCAAATGGCAGGAAGGTGATGCAAGATTCAGCATCTTACTTGCAGACCATTCCACATCTAGCATCTGGCAGGTAGTCAATTTTAAATCCGCATCTCACTGGCAGACCAGTCCAAATCTGGCATCTGGCAGGCCAACCACTCCACATTCAGTGTCTGGCAGGAGTACCATTCCACATCTGGCATTTGGCAGCAAACAAATCCACATCCGGCGATGGACAGTATAAATTTGTTACGTGAGTGAGTTCCACAGTGTAACCGTGTTATGTGAGTCAGTTCCACAGTGTAAACTTGTCATATGAGAGAGTTGCACAGTATAATTTTGTTTACTTAGTGTAACCCATATTCCAAACTATATGTTAGTGTGTCCCACAGTGTAAACTTCTGTGAGTAATTTACATAGTGTGACCTTGTCATGTGATTGATTCCCACCATGTAAACTTGTTATGTGTCTGAGTTTCACAGTCTAACCTTGTAATTTTGCTAAATTCGACATTGAAAAAGTTATGTTAGTGAGTTCCTCAGTGCAACTTTTTTAGGTCAGTGTGTTCCACAGTGTAAACTTGTCATGTGAGAGAGTTGCACAGTATAATTTTGGCTACTGAGGGAATCCCATATTGTAAACTTTATGTTAGTGAGTCCCACAGTGTAAATTTGTTATGTGAGTGATTTATACAGTGTGACCTTATTATGTGAGTCCCACAAATTCACCTTATTATGTGAGAGATTCCCATAGTGTAAACTTGTTATGTGAGTGAGTTTGAAAGTGTGACATTGTTATCGAAGTGATTTCCATAGTGTCAACCTTTCTACTTAGTGAGTCTCAGGGTGTAATATTGGTATGGAGTGCGTTCGTCAGTGTGACATTTTATGTGTGAGATTCCCAAGGTGTAAATTTTTTGTGTGGGTGAGTTTCACAGTGTAACCTTGTAATTTCGCTAAATTCAGTATTGAAAATGTTATGTTAGTGAGTTCCTCAGTGCAACTTTTTTAGGTGAGTGTGTTCCACAGTGTGAGTGAGTCTCACCATTTGACCTTGTAATGTCAGTGAGTTTGAAAGTGTGACATTGTTATGGAAGTGAATTCCACAGTGTCAACCTGTCTAGTTAGTGGGCCTCAGAGTGTAACATTGGTATAGAGTGAGTTTGACAGTGTGACATTGTTATGTGTGAGAGTCCCACCGTGTAAACTTGTTATGTGTCTGAGTTTCACAGAGTTACCTTTTAATTTCACTAAATTTGATATTCAAAATGTGATTTTAATGAGTTCCTCAGTGTAACCTTTTTAGGTGAGAGATTCCCACAGTGTAACCATGTTATGTGAGTTATTTCCACAGTGTAAACTTGTCGTGTGAGAGAGTTGCACCGTATAATTTTGTTCACTTGTGGAATCCCATATTGTAAACTTCATGTGAGTTAGTCCCACAGTGTAAACTTGTTGTGTGAGTCATTTACACAGTGTGACCTTGTTATGTGAGTGATTCCCACCATGTAAACTTGTTATGTGTCTGAGTTTCACTGTGTAACCTTGTAATTTTGCTAAATTCGATATTGTTTGTTGGTGAGTTCCTCAGTGCAACTTTTTTTAGGTGAGTGTGTTCCACAGTGTGAGTGAGTCTCACCATTTGACCTTGTAATGTCAATGAGTTTGAAAGTGTGACATTGTTATGGAAGTGAATTCCACAGTGTCAACCTGTCTAGTTAATGGGCCTCAGAGTGTAACATTGGTATAGAGTGTGTTCGACAGTGTGACATTGTTATATGTGAGATTCTCACCGTGTAAACTTGTTATGTGGTTGAGTTTCACAGTGTTACCTTGTAATTCGCTATATTCGACATTGAAAATGTTATGTTAGTGAATTCCTCAGTGTAACCTTTTTAGGTGAGTGAGTCCCACACTGTAAACTCGCCGCTGTACACTTTCACATCTGGCATCTGGCACGAATTCCATTCCACATCTGGTATCTGTCCTGAAGATCATTCTACTCTGGCATCTCGCCGCTGTACCATTACACATCCAGCATCTGTCAGGAAGTCCATTCCACATCCGGATTCTCACAGAAGGACCATTCAAACTCCGGCATCTGGCAGGTGGACCATTCCACATCTGGCATTTGGCAGGTGTACCATTCCACATCTGGCATCTGGCAGGCAGACCATTCCACATTTGGGCTTTTTCAGGTGGACAATTCCACCTCCGGGATCTGGCAAGCATACAATTCCACATCTGGCATCTGGCACGAATTATATTGTACATCCAGAGTCTCACATGAGAAACATTCCACCTCCGGCATCTGGCAGATGTACCATTGCTCATCCGGAATGTGTCAGACGAACATTCCACATCCAGTATCTTCCAGGTGGACAATTCCACATCCATCATCTGTTAGGCTGAGCAGTCCAATTCCAGCAAATGGCAGGAAGATGATACCAGATTCAGCATCTTACAGTCAGACCATTCCACATCCAGCACCTGGCAGGTAGTCAATTCTAAATGCGGCATCTCGATGGCAGACCAGTCCACATCTGGCATCTATCAGGCAGACTAGTCAATATCTGGCATCAAGTGGGTGGACAATGCCACATCTGGCATCTGGCAGGCCGACCACTCCACATCCTGCATCTGGGAGAAAAAATACCATTCTACATCTGGCATCTGGCAGCAAACCATTCCCCATCCTGCAACTAGCAGATGGTCTATTCCACTCCAGCATCAGTCAGGCAGACCATTCCATATCCAGCATCTGGCAGAGGACCATTCCACATCCTGCAACTGACAAGCATACCATTTCACATCTGGCATCTGGCACGAATTTCATTCCAGATCCGGCATCTGTCCAGAAGATCATTCTACATCCGGCATCTCGCAGCTGTACGATTACACGTTTGGCATCTGGTACAAAGTCCATTCCACATCCGGATTCTCACAGAAGGACCATTCTACCTCCGGCATCTGACAGGTGGAACATTCCACATCTGGCGTCTCGCAGGTGGACAATTATATCTCCGATATCTTGCAGGTGGACAATTCCACATCTAGCATCTGGCACGAATTATATTGTACATCCACATTCTCACATGAGGACCATCTGGCAGATGTACCATTCCAAATTCGGAATGTGTCAGAGGAACATTCCACATCCAGCATCTTCCAGATGGACAATTCCACATCTGGCATCTGTTAGGCAGAGCAGTCCATGTCCAGCAAATGGCAGGAAGATGATACCAGATTCAGCATCTTACTGGCAGACCATTCCTCATCTAGCATGTGGCAGGTAGTCAATTCTAAATCCGGCATCTCACTGGCAGACCAGTCCAAATCTGGCATCTGGCATCTGGCAGGCCAACCATTCCACATTTAGTATCTGGCAGGAGTACCATTCCACATCTGGCATTTGGCAGCAAACAAATCCACATCTGGTGAGTGACAGTATAAATTTGTTATGTGAGTGAGTTCCACAGTGTAACCGTGTTATGTGAGTCAGTTCCATGGTGTAAACTTGTCATATGAGAGAGTTGCACAGTATAATTTTGTTTACTTAGTGTAACCCATATTCCAAACTATATGTTAGTGTGTCCCACAGAGTAAACTTGTTGTGTGAGTAATTTAGACAGTGTGACCTTATTATGTGAGTGAGTCCCACCATTTGCCCTTGTTATCTGAGAGATTTTGAATGTGTGACGTTGTTATGGAAGTGAATTCCACAGTGTCAACCTGTCTAGTTAGTGAGCCTCAGAGTGTAACATTGGGAGAGAGTGAGTTTGACTGTGTGACATTGTTATGTTTGAGATTCCCACAGTGTAAACTTGTTATGTGGGTGAGTTTCACAGTGTTACCTTGTAATTTTGCTAAATTCGATATTGAACATGTTATGTTAGTGAGTTCCTCAATGAAACATGTTTAGGTGAGTGTGTTCCACTGTGTAACCGTGTTATTTTGGAGAGTTCCACAGTATAATTTTGGGTACTTAGGGCATCCCATATTGTAAACTTTATGTTAGTGAGTCCCACAGTGTAAATTTGTTCTGTGAGTAATTTACAAAGTGTGACCTTATTATGTGCATCCCACAAATTCACCTTATTATGTGAGAGATTCCCAGAGTGTAAACTTGTTATGTGAGTGAGTTTGAAAGTGTGAGATTGTTATCGAAGTGATTTCCATAGTGTCAACCTTTCAACTTAGTGAGTATCAGGGTGTAACATTGGGAGAGAGTGTGTTCGACAGTGTTACATTGTTATATGTGAGATTCCCACCGTTTAAACTCGTTATGTGGGTGAGTTTCACAGTGTTACCTTGTATTTCGCTAAATTCGACATTGAAAATGTTACGTTAGTGAATTCCTCAGGGCAACCTTTTTAGGTGAGTCAGTCGCACACTGTAAACTCGCCGCTGTACCATTTCACATCTGGCATCTAGCACGAATTCCATTCCACATCCGGTATCTGTCCAGAAGATCATTCTACTCTGGCATCTCGCCGCTGTACCATTACACATCCAGCAACTGTCATGAAGTCCATTCCACATCCAGATTCACACAGAAGGACCATTCCACCTCCGGCATCTGGCAGGTGGACCATTCCATATCTGGCATCTGGCAGGTGGACCATTCCACATCTGGCATCTGGCAGGCAGACCATTCCATATTTGGGCTTTTGCAGGTTGACAATTCCACCTCCGGAATCTGGCAAGCATACAATTCCACATCTGGCATCTGGCACGAATTATATTGTACATCCAGAGTCTCACATGAGGAACATTCCACCTCCGGCATCTGGCAGATGTACCATTCCACATCCGGAATGTGTCAGAGGAACATTCCACATCCAGCATCTTCCAGGTGAACAATTCCACATCCATCATCTGTTAGGCTGAGCAGTCCAATTCCAGCAAATGGCAGGAAGATGATAGCAGATTCAGCATCTTACAGGCAGACCATTCCACAGCCAGCATCTGGGAGGTAGTCAATTCTAAATGCGGCATCTCGCTATCGACCAGTGCACATCTGGCATCTATCAGGCAGACTAGTCAATATCTGGCATCAAGTGGGTGGACAATGCCACATCTGGCATCTGGCAGGCCGACCACTCCACATCCTGCATCTGGGGAAAATAAACCCATTCTATATCTGGAATCTGGCAGCAAACCATTCCCCATCCTGCAACTGGCAGGTGGTCTATTCCACTCCAGCTTCAGCCAGGCAGACCATTCCATAGCCAGCATCTGGCAGAGGACCATTCCACATCCTGCAACTGACAAGCATACCATTTCACATCTGGTATCTGGCACGAATTTCATTCCACATCCGGCATCCCGTCCAGAAGATCATTCTACATCCGGCATCTCGCCGCTGTACCATTACACGTCCGGCATCTGGTACAAAGTCCATTCCACATCCGGATTCTCACAGAAGGACCATTCCACCACCGGCATCTGGCAGGTGGAACATTCCACATCTGGCGTCTCGCAGGTGGACAATTATACCTCCGACATCTTGCAGGTGCACAATTCCACATCTAGCATCTGGCACGAATTATATTGTAAATCCACATTCTCACATGAGGACCATCTGGCAGATGTACCATTCCAAATCTGGAATGTGTCAGAGGAACATTCCACATCCAGCATCTTCCAGATGGACAATTCCACATCTGGCATCTGTTAGGCAGAGCAGTCCATGTCCAGCAAATGGCAGGAAGATGATACCAGATTCAGCATCATACAGGCAAACCATTCCACATCTAGCATCTGGCAGGTAGTCAATTCTAAATCGGGCATCTCACTGGCAGACCAGTCTAAATCTGGCATCTGGCAGGCCAACCACTCCACATTCAGAATCTGGTAGGAGTACCATTCCACATCTGGCATTTGGCAGCAAACAAATCCACATCTGGCGATGGACAGTATAAATTTGTTATGTGAGTCAGTTCCACAGTGTAAACTTGTCATATGAGAGAGTTGCACAGTATAATTTTGTTTACTTAGTGTAACCCATATTCCAAACTATATGTTAGTGTGTCCCACAGAGTAAACTGGTTGTGTGAGTAATTTAGACAGTGTGACCTTATTATGTGAGTGATTCCCACCATGTAAACTTGTAATGTGTCTGAGTTTAACTGTGTAACCTTGTAATTTTGCTAAATTCGATATTGTTTGTTCGTGAGTTCCTCAGTGCAACTTTTTTAGGTGAGTGAGTTCCACAGTGTAACCGTGTTATGTAATTTACACAGTGTGACCTTGTTATGTGAGTGAGTCCCACCGTTTGACCTTGTTATATGAGAGAGTTTGAAAGTGTGACGTTGTTATGGAAGTGAATTCCACAGTGTCAACCTGTCTAGTTAGTGAGCCTCAGAGTGTAACATTGGTAGAGAGTGAGTTTGACTGTGTGACATTGTTAAGTGTGAGATTCCCACAGTGTAAACTTGTTATGTGGGTGTGTTTCACAGTGTTACCTTGTAATTTTGCTAAATTCGATATTGAACATGTTATGTGAGTGAGTTCCACAGTGTAACCGTGTTATGTGAGTCAGTTCCACAGTGTAAACGTCATGTGAGAGAGTTGCACAGTACAATTTTGTTTACTTAGTGTAACCCATATTCCAAACTATATGTTAGTGTGTCCCACAGAGTAAACTTGTTGTGTGAGCAATTTAGACAGTGTGACCTTATTATGTGAGTGATTCCCACCATGTAAACTTGTAATGTGTCTGAGTTTCACTGTGTAACCTTATAATTTTGCTAAATTCGATATTGTTTGTTCGTGAGTTCCTCAGTGCAACTTTTTTAGGTGAGTGAGTTCCACAGTGTAACCGTGTTATGTAATTTACACAGTGTGACCTTGTTATGTGAGTGAATCCCACCGTTTGACCTTGTTATATGAGAGAGTTTGAAAGTGTGACGTTGTTATGGTAGTGAATTCCACAGTGTCAACCTGTCTAGTTAGTGAGCCTCAGAGTGTAACATTGGTAGAGAGTGAGTTTGACTGTGTGACATTGTTATGTGTGAGATTCCCACAGTGTAAACTTGTTATGTGCCTGAGTTTCACAGTGTAACCATGTAATTTTGCTAAATTCGAAATTGAAAAAGTTATATTAGTGAGTTCCTCAGTGCAACTTTTTTAGGTGAGTGAGTTCCACAGTGTAAACTTGTTATGTGAGTGAGTTCCACAGTGTAAACTTGTCATGTGAGAGATTTGCGCAGTATAATTTTGGGTACTTAGGGAATCCCAAATTGTAAACTTTATGTTAGTGAGTCCCACAGTATTTCTTTCTTTGGCTTGGCTTCGCGGACGAAGATTTATGGAGGGGGTAAAAAGTCCACGTCAGCTGCAGGCTCGTTTGTGGCTGACCAGTCCGATGTGGGACAGGCAGACACGATTGCAGCGGTTGCAAGGGAAAATTGGTTGGTTGGGGTTGGGTGTTGAGTTTTTCCTCCTTTGCCTTTTGTCAGTGAGGTGTGCTCTGCGGTCTTCTTCAAAGGAGGCTGCTGCCCGCCAAACTGTGAGGCGCCAAGATGCACGGTTTGAGGCGTTATCAGCCCACGCCTCAAACCGTGCATCTTGTAAATTTGTTCTGTGAGTAATTTACACAGTGTGACCTTATTATGTGCATCCCACAAATTCACCTTATTATGTGAGAGATTCCCAGAGTGTAAACTTGTTATGTGAGTGAGTTTGAAAGTGTGACATTGTTATCGAAGTGATTTCCATAGTGTCAACCTTTCTACTTAGTGAGTATCAGAGTGTAACATTGGTATGGAGTGTGTTCGACAGTGTTACATTGTTATATGTGAGATTCCCACCGTGTAAACTTGTTATGTGGGTGAGTTTCACAGTGTAACCTTGTAATTTCGCTAAATTCAGTATTGAAAATGTTATGTTAGTGAATTCCTCAGCGTGACCTTTTTAGGTGAGTGAGTCCCACACTGTAAATTCACCGCTGTACTATTTCAAATCTGGCATCTGGCACGAATTCCATTCCACATCCGGTATATTGTCCAGAAGATCATTATACTCTGGCATCTCGCCGCTGTTCCATTACACATCCAGCATCTGTCATGAAGTCCATTCCACATCCGGATTCTCACAGAAGGACCATTCCACCTCCGGCATCTGGCAGGTGGACCATTCCACATCTGGCATCTGGCAGGCAGACCATTCCACATTTGTGTGTTTGCAGGTGGACAATTCCAACTCTGGGATCTTGCAAACATACATATCCACATCTGGCATCTGGCACAAATTATATTGTACATCTAGAGCCTCACATGAGGAACATTCCACCTCCGACATCTGGCAGATGTACCATTCCACATGCGGAATGTGTCAGAGGAACATTCCACATACAGCATCTTCCAGGTGGACAATTCCACATCCATTATCTGTTAGGCTGAGCAGTCCAATTCCAGCAAATGGCAGGAAGATGATACCAGATTCAGCATCTTACAGGCAGACCATTCCACATCCAGCATCTGGCAGGTAGTCAATTCTAAATGCGGCATCTCGCTGGCAGACCAGTCCACATCTGGCATCTATCAGGCAGACTAGTCAATATCTGGGATCAAGTGGGTGGACAATGCCACATCTGGCATCAGGCAGTCCGACCACTCCACATGCTGCATCTGGGAAAAAAAAAACATTCTATATCTGGCATCTGGCAGCAAACCATTCCCCATCCTGCAACTGGCAGGTGGTCTATTCCACACCAGCATCAGCCAGGCAGACTATTCCATATCCAGCATCTGGCAGAGGACCATTCCACATCCTGAAACTGACAAGCATACCATTTCACATCTGGCATCTGGCACGAATTTCATTCCACATCCGGCATCCGTCCAGAAGATCATTCTACATCCGGCATCTAGCCGCTGTACCATTACACGTCCGGCATCTGGTACAAAGTCCATTCCACATCCGGATTCTCACAGAAGGACCATTCCACCTCCGGCATCTGGCAGGTGGAACATTCCATATCTGCCGTCTCGCAGGTGGACAATTATACCTCCGACATCTTGCAGGTGCACAATTCCACATCTAGCATTTGGCACGAATTATATTGTAAATCCACATTCTCACATGAGGACCATCTGGCAGATGTACCATTCCAAATCCGGAATGTGTCAGAGGAACATTCCACATCCAGCATCTTCCAGATGGACAATTCCACATCTGGCATCTGTTAGGCAGAGCAGTCCATGTCCAGCAAATGGCAGGAAGATGATACCAGATTCAGCATCTTACTGGCAGACCATTCCACATCTAGCATGTGGCAGGTAGTCAATTCTAAATCCGGCATCTCACTGGCAGACCAGTCCAAATCTGGCATCTGGCAGGCCAAACACTCCACATTCAGTATCTGGCTGGAGTACCATTCCACATCTGGCATTTGGCAGCAAACAAATCCACATCCGGCGATGGACAGTAGAAATTTGTTATGTGAGTGAGTTCCACAGTGTAACCGTGTTATGTGAGTCAGTTCCACAGTGTAAACGTCATGTGAGAGAGTTGCACAGTACAATTTTGTTTACTTAGTGTAACCCATATTCCAAACTATATGTTAGTGTGTCCCACAGAGTAAACTTGTTGTGTGAGCAATTTAGACAGTGTGACCTTATTATGTGAGTGATTCCCACCATGTAAACTTGTAATGTGTCTGAGTTTCACTGTGTAACCTTATAATTTTGCTAAATTCGATATTGTTTGTTCGTGAGTTCCTCAGTGCAACTTTTTTAGGTGAGTGAGTTCCACAGTGTAACCGTGTTATGTAATTTACACAGTGTGACCTTGTTATGTGAGTGAATCCCACCGTTTGACCTTGTTATATGAGAGAGTTTGAAAGTGTGACGTTGTTATGGTAGTGAATTCCACAGTGTCAACCTGTCTAGTTAGTGAGCCTCAGAGTGTAACATTGGTAGAGAGTGAGTTTGACTGTGTGACATTGTTATGTGTGAGATTCCCACAGTGTAAACTTGTTATGTGTGTGTGTTTCACAGTGTTACCTTGTAATTTTGCTAAATTCGATATTGAACATGTTATGTTAGTGAGTTCCTCAATGAAACATGTTCAGGTGTGTGTGTTCCACAGTGTAACCGTGTTATTTTGGAGAGTTCCACAGTATAATTTTGGGTATTTAGGGCATCCCATATTGTAAACTTTATGTTAGTGAGTCCCACAGTGTAAATTTGTTATGTGAGTAATTTTCACAGTGTGACCTTATTATGTGAGTCCCACAAATTAACCTTATTATGTGAGAAATTCCCACAGAGTAAACTTGTAATATCAGTGAGTTTGAAAGTGTGACATTGTTATGGAAGTGAATTCCACAGTGTCAGCCTGTCTAGTTAGTGGGCCTCAGAGTGTAACATTGGTATAGAGTGAGTTTGACTGTGTGACATTGTTATGTGTGAGATTCCCACAGTGTAAACTTGTTATGCGGGTGAGTTTCACAGTGTTACCTTGTAATTTTGCTAAATTCGATATTGAACATGTTTTGTTAGTGAGTTCCTCAGTGTAACCTTTTTAGGTGAGTGAGTCCCACACTGTAAACTCGCCGTTGTATCATTTCACATCTGGCATCTGGCACGAATTCCATTCCACATCCGGTATCTGTCCAGAAGATCATTCTACTCTGGCATCTCGCCGCTGTACCATTTCACATCCAGCATCTGTCATGAAGTCCATTCCACATCCGGATTCTCACAGAAGGACCATTCCACCTCCGGCATCTGACAGGTGGACCATTCCACATCTGGCATCTGGCAGATGTACCATTCCACGTTCGGAATATGTCAGACGAACATTCCACATCCAGCATCTTCCAGGTGGACAATTCCACATCCATCATCTGTTAGGCTGAGCAGTCCAATTCGAGCAAATGGCAGGAAGATGATACCAGATTCAGCATCTTACAGGCAGACCATTCCACATCCAGCATCTGGCAGGTAGTCAATTCTAAATGCGACATCTCACTGGCAGACCAGTCCACATCTGGCATCTATCAGGCAGACTAGTCAATATCTGGCATCAAGTGGGTGGACAATGCCACATCTGGCATCTGGCAGGCCGACCACTCCACATCCTGCATCTGGGAAAAGAAAACCATTCTACATCTGCCATCCGGCAGCAAACAATTTCCCATCCTGCAACTGGCAGGTGGTCTATTCCACTCCAGCATCATCCAGGCAGACCATTCCATATCCAGCATCTGGCAGAGGACCATTCCACATCCTGCAACTGACAAGCATACCATTTCACATCTGGCATCTGGCACGAATTTCATTCCAGATCCGGCATCCGTCCAGAAGTTCATTCTACATCCGGCATCTCGCCGCTGTACCATTACACGTCCGGCATCTGGTACAAAGTCCATTCCACATCCGGATTCTCACAGAAGGACCATTCCACATCTTGCGACTCGCAGGTGGACAATTATACCTCCGACATCTTGCAGGTGGACAATTCCACATCTAGCATCTGGCACGAATTATATTGTACATCCACATTCTCACATGAGGACCATCTGGCAGATGTACCTTTCCAAATCCGGAATGTGTCAGAGGAACATTCCACATCCAGCATCTTCCAGATGGACAATTCCACATCTGGCATCTGTTAGGAAGAGCAGTCCATGTCCAGCAAATGGCAGGAAGATGATACCAGATTCAGCATCTTACAGGCAAACCATTCCACATCTAGCATCTGGCAGGTAGTCAATTCTAAATCGGACATCTCACTGGCAGACCAGTCTAAATCTGGCATCTGGCAGGCCAACCACTCCACATTCAGTATCTGGTAGTTGTACCATTCCACATCTGGCATTTGGCAGATAACAAATCCACATCCGGTGATTGACAGTATAAATTTGTTATGCGAGTGAGTTCCACAGTGTAACCGTGTTATGTGAGTCATTTCCACAGTGTAAACTTGTCGTGTGAGAGAGTTGCACCGTATAATTTTGTTCACTTGGGGAATCCCATGTTGTAAACTTCATGTGAGTTAGTCCCACAGTGTAAACGTTGTTTGAGTAATTTAGACAGTATGACCTTATTATGTGAGTGATTCCCACCATGTAAACTTGTAATGTGTCTGAGTTTCACTGTGTAACCTTGTAATTTTGCTAAATTCGATCTTGAAAAAGTTATGTAAGTGAGTTCCTCAGTGCAACTTTTTTAGGTGAGTGAGTTCCACAGTGTAAACTTGTCGTGTGAGAGATTTACACAGTATAATTTTGGGTACTTAGGGAATCCCATATTGTAAACTTTATGTTAGTGAGTCCAACAGTGTAAATTTGTTCTATGAGTAATTTACACAGTGGGACCTTATTATGTGCATCCCACAAATTCACCTTATTATGTGAGAGATTCCCAGAGTGTAAACTTGTTATGTGAGTGAGTTTGAAAGTGTGACATTGTTATCGAAGTGATTTCCATAGTGTCAACCTTTCTACTTAGTGAGTATCAGGGTGTAACATTGGTTTGGAGTGTGTGCGACAGTGTGACATTGTTATATGTGAGATTCCCACCGTGTAAACTTGTTATGTGGGTGAGTTTCACAGTGTTACCTTGTATTTCGCTAAATTCGAGATTGAAAATGTCATGTTAGTGAATTCCTCAGTGTAACCTTTTTAGGTGAGTGAGTCCCACACTGTAAACTCACCGCTGTACCATTTCACATCTGGCATCTGGCACAAATTTCATTCCACATCCGGCATCCGTCCAGAAGATCATTCTACATCCGGCATCTCGCCGCTGTACCATTACACGTCCGGCATCTGGTACAAAGTCCATTCCACATCCGGATTCTCACAGAAGGACCATTCCACCTCCCGCATCTGGCAGGTGGAACATTCCACATCTGGCATCTCGCAGGTGGACAATTATACCTCCGACATCTTGCAGGTGGACAATTCCACATCTTGCATCTGGTACGAATTATATTGTACATCCACATTCTCACATGAGGACCATCTGGCAGATGTACCATTCCAAATCCGGAATGTGTCAGAGGAACATTCCACATCCAGCATCTTCCAGATGGACAATTCCACATCTGGCATCTGTTAGCAGAGCAGTCCATGTCCAGCAAATGGCAGGAAGATGATACCAGATTCAGCATCTTACAGGCAGACCATTCCACATCTAGCATCTGGCAGGTAGTCAATTCTAAATCGGGCATCTCACTGGCAGACCAGTCTAAATCTGGCATCTGGCAGGCCAACCACTCCACATTCAGATTCTGGTAGGAGTACCATTCCACATCTGGCATTTGGCAGCAAACAAATCCACATCCGGCGATGGACAGTATAAATTTGTTATGTGAGTCAGTTCCACAGTGTAAACTTGTCATATGAGAGAGTTGCACAGTATAATTTTGTTGACTTAGCGTAACCCATATTCCAAACTATATGTTAGTGTGTCCCACAGAGTAAACTTGTTGTGTGAGTAATTTAGACAGTGTGACCTTATTATGTGAGTGATTCCCACCATGTAAACTTGTTATTTCTCTGAGTTTCACAGTCTAACCTTGTAATTTTGCTAAATTCGATATTGAAAATGTTATGTGAGTGAGTTCCACTGTGTAACCGTGTTATGTAGATGAGTTCAACAGTTTAACCGTGTTATGTGAGTCAGTTCCACAGTGTAAACTTGTCAAGTCAGAGAGTTGCACAGTATAATTTTGTTTACCTAGTGAAACCCATATTCTAAACTATATGTTAGTGTGTCCCACAGTGTAAACTTCTGTGAGTAATTTACATAATGTGACCTTGTCATGTGATTGATTCCCACCATGTAAACTTGTTATGTGTCTGAGTTTCACAGTGTAACCTTGTAATTTTGCTAAATTCGACATTGAAAAAGTGATGTTTGTGAGTTCCACAGTGTAACCGTGTTATGTGAGTCATTTCCACAGTGTAAACGTCGTGTGAGAGAGTTGCACCGTATAATTTTGTTTACTTGGGGTATCCCATATTGTAAACTTCATGTGAGTTAGTCCCACAGTGTAAACTTGTTATGTGTGTGAGTTTCACACTGTAACCTTGTAATTTCGCTAAATCCGATAGATAAAAACTCAGTGCAACATTTTTATGTGAGTATTTTAAAGAGTGTAAACGTGTTATGTTAGTCAGTTCCACAGTGTAAACTTGTCATGTGAGAGAATTGCACAGTATAATTTTGTTTACTTATTGAAACCCATATTCTAAACTATCACGTGAGAGAGTTGCACAGTATAATTTTGTTTTCTTAGTGAAACCCATATTCTAAACTATCTATGTGTTAGTGTGTCCCTCAATGTAAACTTGTTGTGTGAGTAATTTACTTTGTGTGATGTGATTTATTCCCACCATGTAAACTTGTTATGTGTCTGAGTTCACAGTGTAACCTTGTAATTTGGCTAAATTCGATATTATAAAAGTTATGTTAATGAGTTCCTCAGTGGAAATTTTTTAGGTGAGTGTGTTCCACAGTGTGAGTGAGTCCCACCATTTGACCTTGTAATATGAGAGAGTTTCAAAGTGTGACATTGTTATGGAAGTGAATTCTAGTGTCAACCTGTCTAGTTAGTGAGCTTCAGAGTGTAACATTGGTACAGAGTGAGTATGACAGTGTGACATTGTTATGTGTGAGATTCCCACCGTGTAAACTTGTTATGTGTCTGAGTTTCACAGTGTTACCTTTTAATTTCGCTAAATTCGATATTGAAAATGTGATGTTAGAGTTCTTCAGTGAAACCTATTTAGGTGAGTGAGTTACACAGTATAACCTTGTTACGTGAGTGAGTTCCACAGTATAATCATGTTTTCTTTGTAAATCCCATATTGTAAACTTTATGTTAGTGAGTCCCACAGTGTAAGCTTGTTATGTGAGAGAGTTTAAAAGTGTGATGTTGTTCAGGAAGTGAATTCCACACTGTCAACCTCTAGTTAGTGAATCTCAGAGTGTAAAATTGGTATGTTAGTGAGTTTGACAGTGTGACGTTGTTATGTGTGAGATTCCCACCATGTAAACATTTTGTTAGTCAGTTCTACAGTGTGACCTTGTTATTTGAGGTATTCCCATAGTGTTATCATGTTATGTGAGCGAGTTCTACTGTGTAAACATTAAAGTGAGTTAGTCAAACAGGGTGAACTTGTTCTGTGAGTGAGTCCCACAGTTTCACCTTGTTATGTCAGTGAGTTCGAGATTGAAAATGTAAAGTGAGTGGTTTTTACAGTGTGACCTTTTGATATGAACGATTTTCACAATGTGGATGGTTATGTGTGTGAATTCCACATTCCAGCCATGTTATGTTAATGAGTTGCACTGTGTAACCTTGTTAAGTAAAGTGTACCACAGTGTGAGATTGTTATGTTGGTGACTTTCACAGTGTGACCTTGCTATTTGAGTTAGTTCCACAGTGTGATATTGATGTGCTAGTGAGTTCCACATTGCAAACTTATTATATGAGAGATTCCCACAGTTTAATTTTCTTATTGAGGGGGATTACACAACTTAACTTTGTTATTTGAATGAGTTCCGCAGAAGGAACGTGATGTAATTTTTACCCACCGTCCTACCTTGTTGTGTGAGTGAGTCCCACATTCTGACCTTGTTATATCACTGGGTTCGACATTGAAAATGTTTTGTTAGTGAGTTCCACAGTGTAACCTTGTTACGTGAGTGAGTTCCACTGTATAATCATGTTTTCTTTGTAAATCCCATATTATACATTTTATGTTCCTGAGTCCCACAGTGTAACCGTGTTATGTGAGTGATGGGAGTGAATTCCACACTGTCAACCTCTAGTTAGTGAATCTCAGAGTGTAAAATTGGTATGTTAGTGAGTTTGACAGTGTGACGTTGTTATGTGTGAGATTCCCACCATGTAAACATTTTGTTAGTCAGTTCCACAGTGTGACCTTGTTATTTGAGGTATTCCCATAGTGTTATCATGTTATGTGAGCGAGTTCTACTGTGTAAACATTAAAGTGAGTTAGTCAAACAGGGTGAACTTGTTCTGTGAGTGAGTCCCACAGTTTCACCTTGTTATGTCAGTGAGTTCGAGATTGAAAATGTAAAGTGAGTGGTTTTTACAGTGTGACCTTTTGATATGAACGATTTTCACAATGTGGATGGTTATGTGTGTGAATTCCACATTCCAGCCATGTTATGTTAATGAGTTGCAGTGTGTAACCTTGTTAAGTAAAGTGTACCAAAGTGTGAGATTGTTATGTTGGTGACTTTCACAGTGTGACCTTGCTATTTGAGTTAGTTCCACAGTGTGATATTGATGTGCTAGTGAGTTCCACATTGCAAACCTATTACATGAGAGATTCCCACAGTTTAATTTTCTTATTGAGGGGGATTACACAACTTAACTTTGTTATTTGAATGAGTTCCACAGAAGGAACGTGATGTAATTTTTACCCACCGTCCTACCTTGTTATGTGAGTGAGTCCCACATTCTGACCTTGTTATATCACTGGGTTCGACATTGAAAATGTTTTGTTAGTCAGTTCCACAGTGTGACCTTGTTATTTGAGGTATTCCCATAGTGTTATCATGTTATGTGAGCGAGTTCTACTGTGTAAACATTAAAGTGAGTTAGTCAAACAGAGTGAACTTGTTCTGTGAGTGAGTCCCACAGTTTCACCTTGTTATGTCAGTGAGTTCGAGATTGAAAATGTAAAGTAAGTGGTTTTTACAGTGTGACCTTTTGATATGAACAATTTTCACAATGTGGATGGTTATGTGTGTGAATTCCACATTCCAGCCATGTTATGTTAATGAGTTGCAGTGTGTAACCTTGTTAAGTAAAGTGTACCAAAGTGTGAGATTGTTATGTTGGTGACTTTCACAGTGTGACCTTGCTATTTGAGTTAGTTCCACAGTGTGATATTGATGTGCTAGTGAGTTCCACATTGCAAACCTATTACATGAGAGATTCCCACAGTTTAATTTTCTTATTGAGGGGGATTACACAACTTAACTTTGTTATTTGAATGAGTTCCACAGAAGGAACGTGATGTAATTTTTACCCACCGTCCTACCTTGTTATGTGAGTGAGTCCCACATTCTGACCTTGTTATATCACTGGGTTCGACATTGAAAATGTTTTGTTAGTGAGTTCCACAGTGTAACCTTGTTACGTGAGTGAGTTCCACTGTATAATCATGTTTTCTTTGTAAATCCCATATTGTACATTTTATGTTCCTGAGTCCCACAGCGTAAGCTTGTTATGTGAGTAATTTTATCAGTGTGACCTGGAGATGTGATATTGTACTTTGAATTCAGCTTCACATTTAGTAATAAAGTTTTGTATAAACTAAAGTGCTCTCAGTGTGTGTGTCTGTTTTCTTTCAGAAGCTCAAACATTGTGACTAATCTAAAACGAACAAAGTGAGAGGTACTACTTTACCCATTGCCGAGAGCACTTCAGGATGCCGGATGTGGAATAGTCCATATGCAAGATGCTGGACGTGGAATGGTCCGCCTGCCATATACCGGATGTGGAATGGACCACCTGCCAGATGCTGGATGTGAAATGGTCAACCTGCCAGATGCTGGATGTGGAATGGTCAACCTGCCAGATGCTGGATGTGGAATGGTCCACCTGCCAGATGCCAGATGTAGAATGGTCTTATGGCCAGATGCCAGGTTTGGAAAGTTCCACCTGCCAGATGCCTTAAATGGAATAGTCCTCCTGCCAAATGCTAGATGTGGAATGGTCTTCCTTAAAGATGTCAGATGTCAAACAGTCCAACTGGCAGTTGCCGGATGTGGAATGGTCCACCTGCCGGATGCCAGAAGTGGAATGGTCCACTTGACAGATGCTAGATGTGGAATGATCTTCTGGTCAGATGCCAGATTTGGAAAGGACCTCCTGCCAGATGGCATGTGGAATAGTCCTCCTGCCAGATGCCACATGTGGAATGTTCCGCATGCCAGTTGCTGGATGTGGAATGGTCCACCAGACAGATGCCGGAGGTGGAATGGTCCTCCTGCCACATGCCAGATGTTGAATGGTCCGCCTACCAGATGCCAGATGTAGAATGGACCGCCTGAGAGATGCCAGATGTGTAATGGTCTGGTCCGCCTCCCAGTTGCTAGATGTGGAATGATGGACCTGACTGATGAAAGATATGGAATGGTCCGCCTGGCTGATGCTGGAGTGGAATAGACCACGTTGCCAGATGAGGAATAGTTTGCTGGAGTGGAATAGACCACGTTGCCAGATGAGGAATAGTTTGCTGGAGTGGAATAGACCACAGTTGCCGGATGAGGAATGGTTTGCTGTCAGATGCCAAATGTGGAATGGTGTTTTTCCTAGATGCAGGATGTGGAGTGGTCGTCTGGCCAGATGCCAGATGTGGCATTGTCCACCCACTTGAGGTCAGATATTGACTAGTCTACCTGACAGATGCCAGATGTGCAATGGTCTACCTGTGAGATGCCGGATTTGGAATGGACCACTTGTCAGATGCCGGATGCAGAATGGTCTGCATGTCAGATGTCAAATGTCATATCAGCTTCCTGCCATTTGCTGGATATGGAAACGTCCACTTGCCAGTTGCCAGATGTGTAATGGTTCACCGGCCATATGCCAAATGTAGAATTATCTTCTGGACAGATGCTGGATGTGGAATGGAATTCATGCCAGATGCCAGATGTGGAATGGTCTGCGTGGCTGATGCTGGTGTGGAATAGTCCACCTGCCAGTTGCTGGAGGTTGAATGGTCATCCTGACAAATTGCAAATGTGGAATGGTCCGCCTAGAAGGTGCCAGATATGGTATTGTCCTCCTGCCATATGTGGAATAGTTCACTTGACAGATGCCAGATGTGAAATGGTCCACCTGCCAGATGCTGGATGGTGAATGGTCGACAGATACCAGATATGGAATGATCCATCTGAAAAATGCCTGATGTCAAATGGTATGCCTGCCAGATGCTGAATGTATAATGGTACTCCTGCCAGATGCTGGATGTGGAATTGTCTGCCTACCAGATTTCAGATGTGAAATTGTCCACTTGCCAGATATCAGAGGTGGAATTGTCCTCCTGCCAGATGACAGATGTGGAATGTCCTGCCTGGCTGATGTTAATGTGGAATAGTCCAACTGCCAGATGCAGAGGTGGAATGGTCATCCTGACAAATTGCTGACGGAATGGTCCACCTACCAGATGCCAGATATGGTATGGTCCTACTGCCAGATGTGAAATTGTCCAATTAACAGATGCCAGATGTGAAATGGTCCACCTGCCAAACACTGGATGTTGAATGGTCGACAGATGCCAGATATGGAATGGTCTGCCTGAAAAATGCCTGATGTGAAATTGTCTGCCTGCCAGATGCCGATTGTAGAATGGTACTCCTGTAGAATGCCAGATGTGGAATGGTCCAGCTTTCAATTGCCAGATGTGGATTGGTTTGCTGCCAAATGCCAGATGTGGAATGGTATTCCTGCCAGATGCTGAATGTGGAGCGGTTGGCCTGCCAGATGCCAGATTTGGACTGGTCTGCCAACGAGATGCCGGATTTAGAATTGACTACCTGCCAGATGCCGGATGTGGAATGGTCTGCCTGTCAGATGCTGGATGTGGAATGTTCCTCTGCCAGATTCCGGATGTGGAATGGTACACCTGCCAAATGTTGGAGGTGGAATGGTCCTCATGTGAGAATCCGGATGTGGAATGGACTTCGTGCCAGTTTCTGGATGTGGAATGGACTGCTAGCAACTTACAGAATGTGGAATGGTCCTTTGCCAGATGCCGGATGTGGAATGTTCTGCCTGTCAGATTCATGATGTGGAATGGCCTTCCTGGAAAATGTCCGATATGGATTGGTCCATCTGACATATGCTGGATGAGGAATAGTCTGCCTGCCAGAAGCAAGAAGGAGAATGGTCTTCCTGCCAGTTGCTGGATCTGGAATGGTTCTTCTTCAATATGTCGGATTTCCAATGGTCCACCTGCCAGATGCCGGATGTAGAATGGTCTTCCTGCCAGATGCAGTGACTCCAATTTGACAGTTAGGAGATGGTTTAACAGTGATGTACTGTAAACTGAAGCAGATATTATGATACCAGGTACACAGTGTTGAGAGGGTTTAACAGTGATGTACAATAAACTGTGCCAAATACAGTAACACGGGTCTCATAGTGGGGAGAAAGATTAACGGTGATGTTAGACAGATCCTGTGACAAAGGTTTCACAGTGTTGAGAAGTTTAAATAGTGACGTACGATAAACTTTGGTGGATATGGTGACCGAGTTTAAAGTGGAGAGATGGTTTAATGGTGATATATGGTAGACTCAGGCATATTTTGTGACACTGTGTTCACAGTAGTGAAATGGTTAAAAAGTGATGTACGATAAACTGTGTCAGATACTGTAACACCATGTTCACAGTAAGAAGGTTTAATGGTGATGTACGGCAGACTGAGGCAGAGACCGTTACACTGGGTTCACAGTGGAGAGAAAGTTTACAGTTTTGTACAATAAACTGTGGCAGAAACTCTGACAAGAGGTTTCCAGTTGGCATAAGGTTTAACGGTGCTGTAAGATAAACTGTGACAGATACTGAGACACCAAGTTCACAGACGTGAGAATGTTCAATGGTGGTATATGGTTGACTGAGGCAGGTACTCAGACACTGGGCTCACAGTAGTGAGAAGGTTTAACGGTGATGCATGGCAGACATAGGCAAATAATGTTACACCGGGTTCACCGGGCAGAAGGTTTAACGGTGATATACGGAAGAATGAGGAAGATACTGTGAGACAGGGTTCACAGCAGCAGTGAGAAGGTTTAACAGTGATGTCCAATATAATGTAGCAAATACTGTGACACTGGATTCACATTTGAGAGATAAAACAATGGTGATGTATGGCAGACTGAGGCAGATAATGTGACACCAGTTACACAGTGGGGAGAATGTTTAATGAGGATGTATGGTACACTTTGACAGATACTGTTCACACCAGGTACACAGTAGTGAGTAGGTTTAACAGTGATATATGATACATTGAGAAAGACAACAGACTCGCCAAGGCAAATAGCGCCTTTGGAAGACTACAAGTCTGGAAAAACAACCAACTTAAAAACCTCACAAAGATAAGCGTATACAGAGCCTTTGTCATACCCACACTCCTGTTCGGCTCCGAATCATGGGTCCTCTACCGGCACCACCTACGGCTCCTAGAACGCTTCCACCAGCGTTGTCTCCGCTCCATCCTCAACATCCATTGGAGCGCTTACACCCCTAACGTCGAAGTACTCGAGATGGCAGAGGTCGACAGCATCGAGTCCACGCTCCTGAAGATCCAGCTGCGCTGGATGGGTCACGTCTCCAGAATTGAGGACCATCGCCTTCCCAAGATCGTGTTATATGGCGAGCTCTCCACTGGCCACCGTGACAGAGGTGCACCAAAGAAAAGGTACAAGGACTGCCTAAAGAAATCTCTTGGTGCCTGCCACATTGACCACCGCCAGTGGGCTGATAACGCCTCAAACCGTGCATCTTGGCGCCTCACAGTTTGGCGGGCAGCAACCTCCTTTGAAGAAGACCGCAGAGCCCACCTCACTGACAAAAGGCAAAGGAGGAAAAACCCAACACCCAACCCCAACCAACCAATTTTCCCTTGCAACTGCTGCAATCGTGTCTGCCTGTCCCGCATCGGACTTGTCAGCCACAAACAAGCCTGCAGATGACGTGGACTTTTTACCCCCTCCATAAATCTTCGTCCGCAAAGCCAAGCCAAAGATGATACATTATGGCAGATGCAGAGACACCAGATTCACAGTGAGGAGAAGGTTTTATGATGTTTGTTAGAGTGAGACAGATACTGTGACATTGAGTTCACAGTGGTGGAAGATTTAACAGTACGATAAACAGTCTCAGGTTCTGTGACACCTGATAACCATTTGTTAGTGGATTTAACAGTGTAGGATTATGTGTAGCAGATATTTTGACAGAAGGTTCAAAGGGGAAAGAGGTTTAATGGCGATGTACGATAATCTGTGGCAGATAGAGAGACAATGGGTTTACAGTGGGGAGAAGGATGAACAGTGATGTATGATAAATTGTGGCAATACTGTGACATGATGTTCACAATATTATGAAGTTTTAATGGTGATGTATAATAAACTCTGGCATATACTATGACCCCAGTTTCACAGTGGGGAGAAGGTTCAACATTGATGTACAATAAACTACGTCAGATACTGTGACACCGGGTTCACAGTAATGAGAATGTTTAACAGTGATACACGATAAACAGTTCCAGATATTATGACACCGGGTTCACTGTGGAGAGATGGTTTAATGGTGATGTACGGCAGACTGAGACAGATACTATAAACTCCATGAGATACTGTGACACCGGATTCACTGTGGGGAGTGGTTTAATGGTGATGAACAGAAGACAGAGGCAGATACTGTGAAACCGGATTCACAATGGGGAGAAGGTCAATCACTGCTGGACGATAAACTGTGCAAGATACTTTGATCTTAGGTTCACAGTGCGAGAAGCTGTCACAGTAATGAACGATCATTTGTGTCAAATACTGTGACCCCAGGTTCACAGTGGTGAGAAAGTTTAACGGTGATGTACGGTAAATTGAGATGGATACTGTGAAAATAGTTGAATAGAGGGAATGAGTTTAAACAGTGATGAACGATAAACTGTGTCAAATATTGTGACACTGGGTTCACATCCGTCATACGGTTGAACAGTAATGTACGATAAATTGTGTTTGATACTGTGACACCAAGTTCACAATAGGGAGAATGTTAATGGGAATGTAGGTAGATGGAGGCCGATACTGTGACACAGATTTCAGAGTATGGAGTAGATATAACAGTGATGTACAATAAACAGCGGGAGATACCGCATTCACAGTGGGGGAGAAGGTTAACGGGGATGGATGGTACATTAAGGGAGATACTGTGGCACCAGGTTCACAGTGGGGAGAAGGTTTAACGTGATGTACGGTAGACTGAGGTAGATACTATGACACAAGGCTCATTGTATTGTTAATTTCTCTTCATTACAACATCTAATTTATATGCTCCATTTTTCTTGTGGCAACTTCCAAACTTTCCATAAAGTTAAATTCTAATCAGATTTTGTTCATTTAAATAGGTCACCATTAAAAGCCCAAATCATTTGGTCTCTAAAGTACGCCTCACAAAATTAAATTCTTTACTTGGGTTTGGTTGCAACAGCTCTTCAGTTTGCTTCATTATTTTTTCAGTCCCTCGTTTTGTGTTTTCTTTTTTGCCTGTGCAGCTTCACCAAATGGGCATCCAACTCTCTCTTCTCAGCTTGACCCAACGTCTCCTCTGTAAACTTAAGCAAACCAAGGAGACCAAAGTTAAAATTTTCATATTTGCATTTTCAAAAACAAAAATGGTGCTGTGACTTGCAGTTTCACATCTTAATCCCACTTGCTAAACTTGCAAGCAACTGCACCTCATCCTACAGCTGGAAAATTGCAAGAGAACTGCTGGGTTAAAGCAAAGATTCCTCCCAGTCACCTCATTAAAGGCCTCCAAGTTAACAACAGATAGCAACCTGAAAGATAAATACAAAGATCTGTATCAGGAATATTAACGGGCTTTTAAAAAAAAATCATTTCCACTATTGAAAGAAAACTCAGGCTTTTGTTGAACAATTCCTGTTGTATTCCTCAAAATGGTTTGAATCTTGATTTCAAGCAGAGTCATTTGGTGAGATTGTTGGTCCAGAACAAACCCTGCCCACACACTCCCTTAAATACCTCCAAAGTCCTGGCTCAGCTCTGCTCCATGCTAAAGCTATCAGAGCTTTTCTGAAGAGATATCAGAATTCAGATGCAGATACGACGAGTCAGAAACACCCTAATACTTCCCTGAACAACACACATCTCTCTGAAAACCAGCAAGAACCTTCCTGAACTGTAATGTTTTTTTTACCTTTCGAGCACCAAAGCCTGGTGAATTTTACATATGTTAAATTCTGTGCACAGTATAAGAATGGCCTGCAACCAGTGAACTTTGAGGAATGAGAAGTGAGATTGGACTGTGAACCAAAGAACTTTTCTGAACTTACACACACATTACACACACGTGCACTTAGAATTAGAAGGGGGGTAAGTTAAGTAAAGTAATTTAAAGTAGTAAAACAGTCATAAGTTGAAGTGTAATTCCATATTCATATTTAAAGATAATTAAAATCAATGGCGAATCTGTCTGCCTCACAGCAGGAAAAAGGCAATTTTGTGTGATAAGACACTTTTTAATTATATGACAGTAAATAGAGAGAGAGGTTCAAGTTTCAAACTATTACAAACTCCAGTCACCAGAGCTACCTGGATTATACCTCTTCCCACTTTATTTTTTTGCAAGGACACCACATTGTATATTGATATGTTTTTGAAAGAGATTATTGTAGGAGTCGTGGAGGCCACAAACAAACACAAACACTTCACAAAACAGCTCTTATTTAAAATGCAAGAGCTTTGCTGATAGAGAGTCATTCAGGTGCCAAGAGCCTTTGCAAAGACAAAACAAGGAGACTGCTTTGCTAAAGAATTTCAAAAGCAGGTGTAAATGGATTATTGATTTTAAATCAACTGATGAATGGACTCAGAAGTTTGGGTCCAGTGCAGTAATCTGGCTGGTTGCAGTTTGCTGTTCTACGAAGGTCATGTGTTTTTGCAAGCATAGAGGAGAGACCAAATATGCTTTTTCTAATAGAGAGATGGCAAGCTGAAGACGGTTTGTGAGTTCTCAGTTCAGCCTGTTGAAAAACTTTTAATCCAAACTATAGGAAATGGCTGGCCTGAGTGTTTCACCTGAAATAAGGAAAACAAAAGGAACTCTATGGTGACCTGCAGAAGAGGTGATCATTTGGAAAACCGTGACGGGTTTCATTGACAAGACCCCAAAGTGGCTGATCAGAGGGAATCAGTTTTTGTGTGTCCAATGAGCAAGAAATCCCTCTCTGAAACCAACAAGAGCCTTCCTGGAGGGGTAACCATTCACTTTTAAGCACCAGAGCTTGGTGCAAATTCATAAATGTTGAATTCTTTGCACAGTATAAGAATTGATAGACACCAGTGAACATGGAGTTGTGTCAAAGAACTTTATGCACATTAAATACACCTGCACTGAGAATTAGAACGGGGCAATGTAAGGCTGTTAAGTTAATAGTGATAATTTATAGTTTGATCCTGTTTTTTTGTTTAAAGAAAATTGAAAATGACGTTTGTTTAAGTATCTTTTGTCTTGGTGATTTTCTATTGCTGCTAGGTTTTGGGTCCTCTGGCCTTGTAAAAGTCCCAAGGAGGTTTTCTACTCCAGAACACCCAAAATGTCTTATTTCTTCAATAAATGCAGATTCCCCCATAAAGCCTGCACCCATATCTCCAATTTTCTTTCTGCCCTTACCCCACCTCCTCTCCGGCAGAACAAGGACAGAATCCTCAGATTTCTCGCTTACCACCCATCAGCTGCCACATCTGACACATTATCCTTGAACACTTCCAACTTCAGCACCATTCTCTAACCTGCTACATCTAACCCACTCCACTCAGATCCTCTTTTCACAGGGGCACGTCTTTCTGTGACTCCCTCAAGAGCACTTCCCTCTCCCTTGACAGCACTTCCCTCTCCACCCACCACCACCTGACGCACTCCCTTTTGGAATTGCAGAAATTTCCAAAGTTGTCCCTCCATTTCCTGCCACCTCCATCCAAGGCCACAATCAGACCTTCCAGGTGATGCACTGTTTCACATGCACCCCATCCAACCTAATCTACTACATTTGGTCGACTCAGTTGACCTCGATATCACCAAGACCAAATACAGACTGGGTAGCCATTTTGCTAAACATCTGTGCTCTGTGGATCTAACCTTGAGCTTCCTGTGGCCTACCATATCATTTCTCAAACCCTTCCAGCAACATGTCTGTTGGCCCCATCCTTTGGCAGGCTGAGGGCACACAAACTTAAAGAAAACATATTATATTCCTCCTGGGCAGCCTTAAACTCTATAGCATGAATACGAATGTTTCTAATTTTAACCAATCACTCACCTCTGTCTGATTTCAGTTTCCATCTCTTGATCTACTGCCCATTTGAATAAAATTACTCCTTTAAGGTAGAAGAGTTGACAGTGGTGTTTTCCCCATGTCGCTTGCCATTGAACAACTGGCAAAATTAAGTTGCGCTTGTTGCAAAATGAATGGTGTTATTGTTCAAAATCTGCCTGAGATTGAAAGTATTCTTGTACTGAATAGACATCTGGGCCAAATGGCTATTTAAGGACATTCTGTACCTGATTGTACATCCTGAAGTACAATGAGTAATTCTCTCCACTAAAGATTGTTACATCTATACAGAACATGTATTAATACACAAAACAATCACACCTCCTTATTGGTCAGGAAGTGCCTAAACCTCACAAGGAGACTGAGGAGGTCAAGGCCAACGGCTCTCATCCTGAGATTTTACAGGAGCGCAGTTGAGTCTCCTGTCTGGCTGCATCATTGGATGGTCTAGTAGCTGTAAAGCATCAGACAGGAATGATGCAAAGAGTTGTGAGGATCACTGGGGTCTCCCTTTCTTCTGTAGATGACATTTACTGGGAGTGTTGTTTAAATAGGGCTCAAGGAATTGTAAAAAGACCATTTCCATCCAGTGCACAGCATCTTTAACCACGTCCATCATCAAAATCAGGACTGCCAGGCTGGGGAATAGCTTCTTCCCACAGGCTGTGAGATGGAAGAAAAGTATCCTGTAAGTGGGATAATCATCCCACATATTTATATATGTAGCGGCTACTTCGATAGGGCTACTAAAGCAACACACCCACACACACACACCAGGTTAGTCAACACAAGACTGCTTTATTCAGACTTTACAGGCTTCTTTGATTTAGTGTGTCCTGGGCTCCATGGGACATCATTATGAGTTTGCTTCTGAACCACAGGACCGCAGATTTAAATGAAGCCGTGTGAGTGTCCCGTGCCATCCGGCAGGAGAATCCACAGATCAACGTGCCGTTCCTCGCCACGAAGCACCACGCGTGGACAGTCAATTAAATGGATGAGTTCCCAACTGTCTGTCTTATATTTTCACTCGCGTGCCAAAGAACCTTACCCGCTCGGCCCACTACACAGCTGCTAAACCACCCAGTTCTCCCCCAGAACCTTCACAGAAACTAAAACATCAGCTGCATGCACCTGAGGTGGACCCCCTCGCCGTCTGGGCTGGGGGCACTGAAATAGGTGAAGCGGGCTTCACATGGGCAGGCTTGAGTCTACACGAAACAGCTGTGAATGTCCCTTTATGTCCAAAGTATACACAAGCCCATCCTTCTTCACCACATGGAAAGGGCCCTCATACGTTAATTGTATTGGCGCTCCTGGGACCTGTCTGCGCACAAAAACAAAATCAGCGTCCAGGAATGGTGGGGCACATTCTGTTTAGGTGATCCATGCCAATGGGTAGGAAAAAGTTTGCTGATCATGACTCCATGTTAAAGCTGTGAAGGAAATTCAGGTCAGAGTTGGTTGTGAAATGAATGTCCCATGAAACTGTAAGAACTGTACCATAAACCATCTCTGTGGACAATGCGGACATATCTTCCTTTGAAGAGATGTGCACTCCGAATAGAATCCATGGCAACTCATCGACCTAAATTGGGACTGGTGAGTCAGGCCTTAAGTGCAGACTTCAGTTGCCAGTAGAAACGTTCCACAAGTCTGTTGGACTGTGGATGAATTGTGCTCAACGATCTGAAGTAATGTGTGTCGGAAAACCAAATCTAGCCATCCAATCGACAGTGAATGCTCTTGCCCTTGTCTCAGTGTCACTGGATGGCAACGGGACAGCCCCTGACCAGCGTGTGAAACGTTCTATGACTGTTAGAATGTATTTCAAAATTTGAGATAATGGCAATGATCCAAGCAGGTCCACATGCACGTGTTCCAACCGCCTGTGTACCACCGGGAAATGTTGAAGAGGTGCCTTATTGTGCCGCTGAATTTTGGCAGTCTGGCAGGAGGTACCTGTGCAGACCCATTATGCAACACCCTTTTTTAGTCCATGCCATACATATTTATTTGACATGAGCTTGACAGATGTTCTGATGGACGGATGAGACAAGGTGTGTATCTGGTCAAAAAGGTGTTGCCTCCAAGATGCCGGAATCACTGGTCTAATGTAGCCCAAAGACATGTCACAAAGTAAGGTTGGCCGCCCAGTTGTGATGCCACCTGCAGTATGTCCAAGTTAGTCATGGTCGTACTATATGGCTGACCATCGGGGTCCATTGCCTGGACACTGGCTAATTCAGGAATATCAATCTCATCCTGAATATGATATACAGTCGGTCTGGACAGAATATTCATGACGCCATTGTTTTTACCAGACGTTTTCCAAGTAGATTTAAGGGAATTCTAAATCTCTGCCCTAAGTGCCAATAAGCTGCTGGCAGGTTTGAACAGCATTCTTCAACCCAAGTGGCATCCTAAGAAATTCAAAAAGCCCAGAAGGGGTAATAATTGCCATTTAAGGAATGTCATACTTATGGGCTGGGATAAATGGGGAACAGTGGGGAACAGATGGGGCAAAGTGGGGAACATTGTGAAGAATGGGCAACAGGGTGGAACAGATGTGGTACACCTGTTCCCCACTATTCCCCATCTGTTCCCCACCACTTCCCCACTATTCACCACCGTTCCACATGATTCCCCACTCTTCCCCTCATTTCCCAATCTGTTCCCCACTGTTCCTCCCATTTGTCTCTGTTCCCCACTGTTCTCCATTGTTCCTCAGTGATCCCCACTTTTCCTCATCTCTTCCTTTCATTCCTCAATTTTCACCTCTGTTGCCCACTATACACCACTTTTCCCCTCTGTTCCCCACTGTTCCCTCACTGTTCCCCACTGTTCCTAAAAGAAGTCTGTAAAGTCTCAATAAAGCAGTCTTGTGTTGACTAACTTGGTGTGTGTGTGTTTGTGTGTGTATTACTTTAGTAGCTCTACCGAAGTCGTCGCTACAATTGGGGACCCCAAATGCAAGATTCAGGGAAGCTTGAATCTCCAGTTACCATGTACACAAGGACGGCAGCAGCTGTTGCCACCACGGCTGCAGTTAATGTGGTGGAACTTCACTTGCCTCCTTTCTGGACACATCAACCTCGGGTATGGCTTAATCAGGCTGAAACCCAGATTTGTCTTGTGGCATAATGGCTGAGGACATGAAATTCTGCCATGTAATAGGTGCATCGGACACTGCTGCAGCGTCTCAAGTAATAGAATATGTTGCCAATCCCCTGGCAGAAAACCAGTAAACCAGGTTCCGCCAATTTCTCCTGGACTCGCTGGAATTGACTAGACATGAGCACGACTTTTAAATATGGAGGACCTAGGTGATAGGAATCTATCCGATTTAATGAATGAGATGCTCGCATTAGCAGATGGTTATTCTCATTGTTTACTTTTTGAGACTCTATTCCTGTCCAAACTCCCAGGTCGTGTCGCAATACCAATCATTAACATGGATTTCCACCATCCCCATGATGTAGTGCAGGAGACTGACAGGCTGGATCACACTCCAACACTAGAGTCTGCTCACGTACAGACTGTTTTCGCAGCAGATCCATATCCCGTGTCCTATGAGCCAACTATATCTTCAGTTCAGTCAAAGAAGGATGAACGTGTTGACAGGCGGTGAGAATGGTGTTTTTACCATGGCCGTTGGTGAAAAAATGCCCATAAATGTGTCCCGACATGTACCTATTACAGAAAAAAGGCAGGAAACGATAAGGCCGGCTACCATTTATGGCCATGGCAGCTGGCACAAATACGTCCCATTGTATTTTCCAAGACTGCGCTGGTAAGCACATGTTTCTTGTAGACACGAGTGCTGAGGTTCGTTTGCTCCCACCAACCTATTTTGAAATAAAACCCACATAAACAACACCACCTGTCTCTTCAAACACAAATGGGACGCAAATTCCCTGCTTTGGCACAGGATAGGTCACGATTGGGATAGGAGGTGTGACATTCCATTGGAATTGCGTATTGGTTTCCATTGCACAGCCTATTTTGGGTGCAGATTTTTTAAGGTCCCATGACTTGCCAGTAGATGTGAAGTGGAGGAAATTGGTTCCTGCTACCACTTTTCAAACATACCCTCTGGGATGCAGCAAAGGGAGAGTTTCCCACCTCGGGGTGCATACCTTGAACAAATGTGCACATGCTGCTCTGCTCAACGAATTTCCCTGTACTCTCTCACCTAATTTCAATATCTCCTAAACAGCCCAGGGTGTGTCCCTTTACATAGACACTTTAGGCCCACCAAATGACGCCAGGGTTCGTCGTCTTCCACCTGATAAACTGCGCAGGCAAGGGCAGAGTGAACTGCAATTGAGGAATTAGGTATCATTCAGCGCTCCAACAGTCCTTGGGCATCACTGTTAAACATGGTACCCAAGAAAACAGGTGGATGGAGACCCTGCAGTGATTACCGTAGGATCAATAACTACAGCCGACAGATACCCTATACCTCATATGCGAGATTTCGCTGCCCATCTGCACAATTTCTGTGCTTTCTCCAAGGTAGATCTTGTCATGAGATCAAGTGTGGGGAAAAGTAGGGAATGGTGTGGAACCGTGGTGATCACTGCAGTAAAATGGAGAACACAGGAATATTGGGGAGCAGGGTGGAACAATGAGGAAAGGGGAACAGATGGGAAAGAGTGGGGAACACTGCAGAACAGAGGGGAACAAAAGGGAGCAGGGGGATTGATGGGAATCAGTGGGGAACTGTGGGTAATAGGTGGGATACTGCTAGAAAACAGTTGGGATTGGTGGGGAACAGTGGGGAAAGTTAGGGAACAGGTGAAGAACAATGGGCTACTGTGCAGAACTGTGGGGAACAGATGTGAAACAGTAGAGAACTGTTCGGGAACAGCTGGAGAACAGAGGGGAACTGATGGGGAACAGTGGGGAACCATGGGGAAACAGGTGGGAAACTGGTAGGAAACAGTTGGGATTGGTGGAGAAGAGTAGGGAACATTTGGGAACAGATGAAGAACAGTGGGGGACAGTGATGAACTGTGGGGTAAAGACGTGGAACAGTAGGGTACAGTGGAAAAATTGGTGAACAGCTGGAAAACAGAGGTGAACTGTGAGGAGCAGGGGAACAGTCTGGAAGGGATGGTGAACGGTGGAGAATGGGGGAAAAGTGAGGAATTGGTGGGAGACAGTTGGGGAACGGTGGTGAAGAGGTGTGGAATAGCTGGGGAACAGTGGGAACAGGTTTGGAACAGTAGGAAAATGGTGGGGAACAGTGGGGAACAGTGGGGAAAAGATGAGGGACAGTGGGAAACAGTTTAGAACAGATGGGGAACTGATGTGGAACATTAGTGAACAGTGGAGAAATGTGGGGAACTATGGGGAACATGTGTTGAACAGCTGGGGAACTGTGAGCAACTCTGGGAAACATTGGTGAAAACTGGGGAACTGTTGAGGACAGTGGGGAGCAGTGGGGAACAGTGGAGAACTGTGGGAAACAGTGTGGAAATTTAGGTCACAGATGGGAAAAAGAGGAGTATCTGATGGGCAACAATGGGAAACATGGGGTGCAGTGGGTAACAGTTGGGATCTGTGGGGAACAGTCTGGAACAGTGAGGAACAATAGGGGAAAGTGGGAGAAATGGGGAACAGTTGGGAACAGAGGGGAAAAGTAAAGAACAGGGGAACAGTGGTGAACAGAGTGGAAAAGTAGGGAACAGATGGAGAGAAGTGGGGAACAGTGAGGAACTGTGGGAGACAGTGGGAAACAGAGGAGAAGAATGAGTAACAGTGGGGTATACAGGGTAACGGGGAGAGCAGTGGGGAACAGAATGCGAACATTGGAGAATGTGTGGAACAGTGGTTAAATGTGTGTGACAGATGGGGAACTGTGAGGAACAGTGGGAAACACGGGGAACAATTAGGGAACAGTGGTGTATAGTGGGCAACAGTGGAAAAATTGAGGTACAGAAGGAAGAGATGGGGAACAGTGGGAATCACTGAGGAACAGTGGAGAAGAGTGGAACAGAGACAAATAGGGGGGAGCAATGGGGAACAGATATTGACCTGTGGAGAATGTGGGAACAGTGGGGAACAGATTGGGAAATGAGGGGAAAAGTGGGGAACCATGTGGAACAGTGGTGAAAAGTGGGGAACTGGTGGGAAACAGCTGGATAACAGTGGGGAACAGATGGGGAACTGATGGGGAACAGTGGAGAACCATGGGACCTGGTGGGAAACTGAGGGGTCAAAGGGGAAGAATGAGTAACAGTGGGTAATAGATAGCGAACTGTGGATAACGGGGGAACAGTGGAGAAAAGTGGGTAACTGATGGGTAATGAGGGGAAAAGTGCAGAACATTGGGGAATAGGGGGAACAGTGGGGAACTGATGTGGAATATAGGGGAATAGTGGGGAACAGTCAGCAATGTGGGTGAACAGATGTGGAACAGTGACAAAAATGGGAAACAGTGGGGAAAAGTGGGGAACTAAAGGGAAAAGTTGGGATCAGTAGGGAACAGGTGTGAAACATTAATAACATTAGGTAACTGTAGAAAAAAGTGGGGAACAGATGGGGAACAGCTAGAGAACATTGGGAAACAGTGCAGAACATGGGGGAAAATGGGAAGAGTGGGGAACAGTCTGGAACCATGGGGAACACTGCAGGACAATGGGGATCAGAGGGGAATATTGGGGAATAGGGGAGAAAAATGAGGAAAGGGAACAGATGGGAAACAGTGGGGAACACTGCTGAATGGAGGAGAACAGAGGGGAACAGTAGGGAGCAGGAGGAACTGATGTGGAACAGTGTGGAACCGTGGGGAACAGGAGGGAAACTGCTGGAAAACAGTTGGGATTGGTGGGGAAAAGTGCGGAACAGTTGGGGAACAGGTGAAAAACAGTGTGGTATAGTGAATAATTGTGGGAAATAGATGTGAATCATTAGGAAACAGTAGAAAAAATGGGGAAGAGTGGGGAACAGTTTGTGAACAGCTGGAGTGCAGTGGGGAACAGTGAAGACCTGTGGGGATCAGTGTGGAACAGATATGGAGCAGTAGGCAACAGTAGGAAAAATGGGGAACAATGGTGAACAGTTCAAGAGCAGCTGGGGAACAGTGGGGAACAGGTGTGGAACAGTAGGGAACAGTTTTGAATAGATGGAGAGAAGTGGGGAACAGTGAGGAACTGTGGGAGACAGTGGGAAACAGGGGAAGAATGAGTAACAGTGGAGTATACAGGGTAATGGGGAGAGCAGTGGGGAACAGAATGCGAACATTGGAGAATGTGGGGAACGGTGGTCAAATGTGTGTGACAGATGGGGAACTGTGAGGAACAGTGGGAAACACGGGGAACAATTAGGGAACAGTGGTGTATAGTGGGCTACAGTGGGGAAAATTGAGGTGCAGAAGGAAGAGATGGGGAAAAGTGGGGATCACTGAGGAACAGTGGAGAACAGTGGAACAGAGACAAATAGGGGGGAGCAATGGGGAACAGATATTAACCTGTGGAGAATGTGGGAACAGTGGGGAACAGATTGGGAAAAGTGGGGAACCATGTGGAACAGTGGTGAAAAGTGGGGAAGTGGTGGGAAACAGCTGGATAACAGTGGGGAACAGAGGGGAATATTGGGGAGCAGGGTGGAACAATGAGGAAAGGGGAACTGATGGGGAACACTGCAGAACAGAGGTGAGCAAAAGAGTGTAGGGGGAACAGTTGGGAATCTGATGGGAAACAGTGGGGAACTGTGGGTAATATGTGGGAAAATGCTGGGATAAAGTTGGGATTGGTGGGAAACAGTGGGGAAAAGTTGGGGAACAGATGTGGAACAGTAAGAAAAATGGGGAACAATGGGGAACAGTGGTGAACAGTGGGGAACAGTTTAGGAACAGCTGGAGAACAGAGGGGAACAGATGGGGAACTGATGGGGAACACAGGTAAACCAAGGGGGACAGGTGGGAAACTGCTGGTAAACAGTTGGGATTGATGGGGAAGAGTAGGAAACAGTTGGGGAACATGTGGAAAAAAGTGGGGTACAGTGGGGACCAGATCCGGAACAGTAGGCTACAGTGGTAAAAGGGGAACTGCTGGAAAACAGCTGCCAAACTGTGGGGAACAGGAAGAACAGTGTGGAACAGATGGTGAACAATGGAGAATGGGGGAAGAGTGGGGAAAAATGGGGAACAGATTGGGAATGAGGTGAACAGTGGGGAATCTTGGGAAACAGTGTTGAAAAGTGCAGAACTGGTGGGACACAGGTGGGGAACAGTCGAAAAAGGTGAGGGACGGTGGGAAAATGTTTAGAACAAATGGAGAACTGATGTGGAACTGTGGCGATCAGTGAGGAACAGTGCAGAAATGGTGGGCAACTGCTGGGGAACATGTGTCGAACAGGTCGGGAACAGTGAGGAACAGATGGGGAAAAGGTGAGGGACAGTGTGAAACAGTTTAGTACAGATGGGGAACTGATGTGGAGGGACAGTGTGAAACAGTTTAGTACAGATGGGGAACTGATGTGGAACTCTGGGGATCAGTGGGGAACAGTGGAGAAATGATGGACAACTGCTGGGGAACATGTGTCGAACAGGTAGGGAACAGTGAGGAACTATTGGGGACAGTGGGCAACCCTAGGTAACAGTTGGGAAACTTCTGGGAAACAGATGGGATTGGTGGGGAACAGTGGGGAAATGTAAGGAACTGTGGGGAACATATGTGGAACAGTGGGAATAAGAAGGTTAAGGTGGGAAACTGTGGGGAACAATTGAGGAACAGTGGGGAACTGATAGTGAACAGTGGGAATATTGCTAAAATTAGGCAACTGTGACGAACAGATGGGGAACAGTGGTATTAATGGGGAAAAATGGGGAACTGTGAGGAACATTTGGGAATATGGGCAACGGGGAAGATCAGATGTGGATCAGTGGGGAATAGTAGGGAACAATGTGGAACCATGGAGAACACTGCAGAATAATGGGGAATGGATGGGAATATTGGAGAGCAGGGGGGGGGGGAAACACTGAGGAATGTTAAAATGATGGAGAACCGTAGGGAAAAGTGGAGAAATGGTGGAGAACTGCTGGGGACATGTGTTGAACAGGTGGGGAACATTGCGGAAACAGCTTGAAAACAGTGGGTATTAAATGGGGAACTGATGGGGAACAGTGGAGAGATGGTGGGGAACTGCAGGTGAAAAATGGGGACTTGTGGGAACATGTATCTAACAGGTGGGAAAAAGTGAGGAAAAGATGGGGAGGAGTGGGGAACCTTGGGGAACACCGCCAAGCAGTGGGTAACAGAGGGAATAGTGGGGAGCAGGGGTGAACAATGAGGAAAGGGGAACAGATGCTGAACAGTGGACAACAGTGCAGAACAGAGGAGAATAGTGGGGAGCAGGAGTGAACAATGAGGAAAGGGGAACAAATGTTGAACAGTTGAGAACAGTGCAGAACAGAGGGGAAGAGTGGGGTGCAGGGGTGAATAACGAGGAAAGGTGAACAAATACAGAACATTGGAGAATGTGGGGAACAGTGGGTAACAGATGGAAATGAGATGGAGAACAGCTGGGAAACAGTGAGGAACTGTGGAACAGTTGAGAACAGAGGGGGATCATTGAGGAACAGTGGGGATCAGTGGAGAAGAGTGGGTAACAGAGGGTAACATTAAGGAATGGAGAGAACTACTGGTGAACAGAGGGGAATAGTGTGGAACATGTGTCAAACAAGTGGTGAACATGTGACAAACATGTGGGGAACAGTGTGGAACTGGGGTGAACACTGCATAACAATGGGGAACGGAGGGGAATAGGGGAGAAAAATGAGGAATTGAAGGAACAGATGGGGAACAGTGGGAAAATCTGCAGAAAAGAGGGGAATAGTGGGGAGCAGTGGTGAGCAGATGGTGAACTGTGGAGAATGGGGGAACAGTGGGGAAAAGTGGGAAACAGATTGGGAAATGAGGGGAACAGTGGGGATCCAAAGGGAACAGTGGCGGAACATAGTGTCTAAGTGGTGAACAGTGGGGAACCTGTGAGGAACAGTGGAGAATAGATGGGGAACAGACTAGAAATTGTGGTAAACTGTTGAGGAACAGGTGGGGAACAGTGAGGAACAGATGGGATAGTGTGGGGTACCGTGGAAAATACTGTTGGGCAGTGGGAAATAGAGGGGAATAGTGGGAAGCAGGGAGTTAACAATGAGGAAAGGGGAACAGATGGGGAACAGTGGAGAATGGGGGAACAGTGAGTAACAGATGGAAAAGAAATGGAGAACAGCTGGGGAACAGTTAGGAACAGAGGGGAATATTGAGGAACAGTGGGGAACTGTAGGGAAAACTGCAGAATAGTGGGGAACATTGGAGACGTAGTGTGGAACTGCTGAGTTACAGTTGGGACTTGTGGGGAACATGTGTCGAACATGTGGGTAAAATATGTCGAACATGTGATTAACAGTGAGGAACAAATGGGCAACAGTGTGGAACTCTGGTGAACACTACATAATAATTGGGAATAGAGGGGAATAGTGGGGAGTAGCGGAGAATAATGCGGACCTCAGGGAACATATGGTGAACAGTTTGGAAAACTGCGGAACAGTGGGGAATAGTGGGGAGCGGTGGAGAACAGATAGCGAACTGTGGAAAATGCGGGAACAGTTGGGAAAAATGGGAAACAGATTGGGAAATGAGAGGAACTGTGGGGATCCATGGGGAACAGTGGGGAACATAGAGTCTCTGTGGTGAATAGTGGGGAACTGGTGGTAAACAGCTGCAGAACAGGTGGGGACTGTGGGGTACAGTTGGGATTGTTGTGTACAGTGGGGAAAAGTTGGGGATCAGGTGAAGAACAGAATGTAACAGAGGATGTAACAGTGGGTAAATTTGGGGATCAGGTGGGAACAGTGAGGAACAATTGGGAAGAGTTGGGGAACAAAGGGGAACATGAGGGAGACTGGGCAACAGTGCAGAACAGATGTAGAACAGTTGGAAACATTAAAGAAGAGTAGGGAACAGTAGGAAAAATGTAGAACAGATGGGGCACAGTGGGGAACAGTAGGTAAAATGTAGAACAGATGGGGAACAGTGGGTAACAGTTCTGGAAAAGCTGGAGAACAGTGGGGAACAGATCGGCAACTGCTGGAGAGCAGTGGAAACAAATGGGAAACTGATGGAGAAGATTGGAGTTCTGAACAGAGGGTAACAGGTGTGTGACAGTGGAGAACAGTGGGAAAAATGGGGACAGTGGAGAACAGATGTGGAACATTGTGGAAACATGGGGAACACTGGGAAACGTTGGGGAACAGCTGAAGAACAGTAGGGAGCAGAGGGTGTAACACTTGGTAAATTTGAGGAACAGGTGGGGAACAGTGAGGAACAATTGGGAAAATGGGCAACAGTGTGGAACAGATGCGGAACAGTGGGGAATACTGAAGAACAGGAGGGAATCGTAGGAAAAAGGTAGAGCAGATGGGTAACAGTGGGGAACAGCTGGAGAACAGCGGGGAACAGATTGGCAACTGCTGGAGAGGAGAGGGGAGCATATGGGAAACTGAGGGAGAACATTGGAGTACCATGGGGAACAGAGGTAACAGTTGTGAGACAGTGGAGAACATTGGGGAAAATGGGGAGCAGTGGGGAACAGATGGGAAACAGTTGGGATTGTTGAGAACAGTGGGTAAAAGTTGGGGAACAGGTGAAGATCAGTGGGGAACAGAGGGTGTAAAAGTGGGTAAATTTGGAGAACACGTGGGGTACAGTGAGGAACAATTGGGAAGGGTTGGGGAACAGTGGGGAACGTGGGAAATGGGCAACAGTGCGGAACAGATGCAGAACAGTTGGAAACAGTAGGGAACAGTAGGAAAAATGTAGAACAGATGGGTAACAGTGGGGAACAGTTCGAAAATAGCTGGGGAACAGTGGGGATCAGATCGGCAACTGCTGGAGAACATATGGGAAACTGATGGAGAACAGTGAGGAACCATGGGGAACAGAGGGTAACAGGTGTGAGACAGTGGAGAACAGTGGGAAAAATGGGGAACAGTGGGGAAAAATGAGGAAAGGTGAACAGTGGGGAACAATTAGGAAGGGTTGGGGAACAGTGGGGAACATTTGGGAAAATGGGCAACAGTGCGGAACAGATGCGGAACAATTGGAAACAGTAAAGAAAAGTAGGGAACAGTAGGAAAAATGTAGAACAGATGGGTAACAGTGGGGAACAGTTCTGGAGAAGCTGGAGAACCATGGGGAATAGATCGGCAACTGCTGGAGAGCAGTGGGAAAATATGGGAAATTGATGGAGAACAGTGGGGAAGCATGGGGAACAGAGTGTAACATGTGTGAGACAGTGGAGAACAGTGAGAAAAATGGAGAACAGAGGGGAAAAATGGGGAACATTGTGGAAACATGGGGATCACTGCAGAACAATGGGCAATGGAGGAATGAATTGGGGAAAGGGGGAACAATGAGGAAAGGGGAACAGTGGGGAATACTGCTGAACAGAGGGGAACAATAGGGAGGATGGGGTACAGATGTGAAACAGTGGGAAGCAGATTGGAAATGGAGTGGACCCATGGGGAAGAGTGGAGAACAATGCTGAACACTGTGGAGCAGTTTGGCACTATGTGGTACAGTTGGGATTGTTGTGTACAGTGGGGAAAAGTTGGGGATCAGGTGAAGAACAGAATGTAACAGAGGGTGTAACAGTGGGTAAATTTGGGGATCAGGTGGGAACAGTGAGGAACAATTGGGAAGAGTTGGTAAAATGTGGAACAGATGGGTAACTGTGGGGAACATTTCGGGAAAAACTGGTGAACAGTGCGGAACAGATCGGCAACTACTGGAGAGCAGAGGGAACATGTGGGAAACTGATGGAGAAGATTGGAGTTCTATGGGGAACAGAGGGTAACAGGACAGAGACAGTGGAGAACAGTGGGAAAAAATGGGGACAGTGGGGAACAGATGGGGAACATTGTGGATACGTACGGTTCACTGCAGAGCAATGGAGCAGGGAGAACAGATTGGAAAAAGTGGGGAATCTTGGGAAACACTGCAGAAAAGAGGGGATCCAAAGGAAGCAGGGGGAACAGATTGGAAAAACTGGGGAAGCATGGGGAACCATGAAGAATAGAGGGGAACCAATGGGAGCAGGGAGAACAGATTGGAAAAAGTGGGGAACCGTGGCAAACACTGCAGAACAGTGTGGAACCAAAGGGAGCAGGGGGAACAGATTGGAAAAAGTGGGGAACAGTGGGGAATAGTGCAGAAAAGAGGGGAACCAAATGGAGCAGGGGGAACAGATTTGAAAAAATGTGGAGAACCGTGGGGAAACTGCAGAACAGAGGGGAACCAAAGGGAGCAGGGGGAAGAGATTGGAAAAAAGTAGCAACCGTGGGGAACACTGCAGAACAGAGGGGAACCAAAGGAACACGGGGAAAAGATTGGAAAAATTGGGAAACCATGGAGGACAGTGCAGGACGGAGGGGAACCAAAGGGAGCAGGGGGAACAGATTGGAAAAAGTGGGGAACTGTGGAGAACACTGCAGAACAGAGGGGAACCAAAGAGAGTACGGGGAACAGATTGGAAAAAGTGTGGAACCGTGGGGAACACTGCAGGACAGAGGGGAACCAAAGGGAACAGGAGGTACAGGTTGGAAAAAGTGGGGAACCGTGGTGAACACTGCAGAACAGTGGGGAACCAAAGGGAGCTGGGGGAACAGATTGGAAAAAGTGGGGAAACGTGGGGAAAACAGTAGAACAGAGGGGAACCAAGAGAGCAGGGGAAATGGATTGGAAAAAGTGGGGAACTGTGAAGGACACTGCAGGACAGACGGGAACCAAAGGGAGCAGGTCGAACAAATTGGAAAAAAGTGGAGAAGTGGGGAACACTGCAGAACAGTGGGGAGCCAAAGGGAGCAGGGGGAACAGATTGGAAAAAGTGGGGAACTGTGTGGAAAAATGCAGAACAGTGGGGAACCAAAGGGAGCAGGCGGAACAGATTGGAAAAAGTGGGGAACCGTGGAGAATACTTCAGGACAGAGGGGAACGAAAGGGAGCAGGGGGAACGGATTGGAAAAAGTGGGGAACCGTGGGCAACACTGCAGGACAGAGGTGAGCCAAAGCAAGTAGGGGGAATGGATTGGAAAAAGTGGGAAACCGTGTGGAAAAATGCAGAAGCGAGGGGAACCAAAGGGAGCAGGCGGAACAGATTGGAAAAAGTGGGGAACCGTGGAGAATACTTCAGGACAGAGGGGAACGAAAGGGAGCAGGGGGAACGGATTGGAAAAAGTGGGGAACTGTGGGCAACACTGCAGGACAGAGGTGAGCCAAAAAAGCAGGGGGAATGGATTGGAAAAAGTGGGAAACCGTGGGGAAAACTGCAGAATAGAGGGGAACAATAGTGAACAGGAGGTACAGGTTGGAAAAAGTGGGGAAACGTGGGGAAAACAGTAGAACAGAGGGGAATCAAGAGAGCAGGGGAAATGGATTGGAAAAAGTGGGGAACTGTGAAGGACACTGCAGGACAGAGGGGAACCAAAGGGAAGGGAAAGAACGGATTGAAAAAAGTGGGGAAATGTAGGGAACTCTGCAGAACAGAGGAGAACCAATGGTAGCAGGTCGAACAAATTGGAAAAAAGTGGAGAAGTGGGGAACACTGCAGAACAGTGGGGAGCCAAAGGGAGCAGGGGGAACAGATTGGAAAAAGTGGGGAACTGTGTGGAAAAATGCAGAACAGTGGGGAAACAAAGGGAGCAGGGGGAACAGATTGGAAAAAGTGGGAACCGTGGGGAAAACTGCAGAACAGTGGGGAGCCCAAGGAGCAGAGGGAACAGATTGGAAAAAGTGGGGAACTGTGTGGAACACTGCAGAACAGAGGGGAATCAAAGGAAGCAGGGGGGACGGATTGGAAAAAGTGGGGAACCGTTAGGAACACTGCAGAACAGAGAGGAAGCAAAGGAGCACGGGGAAGAGATTGGAAAAATTGGGAAACCATGGAGGACAGTGCAGGATGGAGGGGAACCAAAGGTAGCAGGGGGAACAGATTGGAAAATGTGGGGAACAGTGGGGAACACTGCAGAATAGAGGGGAACCAAAGAGAGCACGGCGATCAGATTAGAAAAAGTGTGGAACTGTGGGGAACACTGCAGGACAGATGGGAACCAAAGGGAACAGGAGATACAGGTTGGAAAATGTAGGGAACCGGGTGGAACACTGCAGAATAGAGGGGAACCAAAGGGAGCAGGGGGATCAGTTCGGAAAATTGAGGAACCGTGGGGAACACTGTAGAACAGAGTGGAACTAAGAGAGCAGGGGCAATGGATTGGAAAAAGTGGGGAACTGTGAAGGACACTGCAGGACAGAGGGGAACCAAAGGGAACAGGCGGAATGGATTGAAAAAAGTGGGAAACTGTGGGGAACTCTGCAGAACAGAGGGGAACCAATGGGAGCAGGTCGAACAAATTGGAAAAAAAGTGGTGAAGTGGGGAACACTGCAGAACAGTGGGGAGCCAAAGGGAGCAGGGGGAACAGATTGGAAAAAGTGGGGAACTGTGTGGAAAAATGCAGAACAGTGGGGAACCAAAGGGAGCAGGAGGAACAGATTGGAAAAAGTCGGGAATGTGCGGAACACTGCAGGACACAGGAGAACCAAAGGGAGCATGCGTAACGGATTGGAAAATGTGGGGAACTGTATGGAAAACTGCAGAATAGAGGGGAACCAAAGGGAGCAGGGAGAACAGATTGGAAAAAGTGGGAACCGTGGGAAAAATTGCAGAACGGGGGGAGCCCAAGGAGCAGAGGGAACAGATTGGAAAAAGTGGGGAACTGTGTGGAACACTGCAGAACAGAGAGGAATCAAAGGAAGCAGGGGGAACGGATTGGAAAAAGTGGGGAACCGTTAGGAACACTGCAGAACAGAGAGGAAGAAAAGGAGCACGGGGAAGAGATTGGAAAAATTGGGAAACCATGGAGGACAGTGCAGGATGGAGGGGAACCAAAGGTAGCAGGGGGAACAGATTGGAAAATGTGGGGAACTGTGGGAAAAATTGCAGAACGGGGGGAGCCCAAGGAGCAGAGGGAACAGATTGGAAAAAGTGGGGAACTGTGTGGAACACTGCAGAACAGAGAGGAATCAAAGGAAGCAGGGGGAACGGATTGGAAAAAGTGGGGAACCGTTAGGAACACTGCAGAACAGAGAGGAAGAAAAGGAGCACGGGGAAGAGATTGGAAAAATTGGGAAACCATGGAGAACAGTGCAGGATGGAGGGGAACCAAAGGTAGCAGGGGGAACAGATTGGAAAATGTGGGGAACTGTGGGGAACACTGCAGAATAGAGGGGAACCAAAGAGAGCACGGCGATCAGATTAGAAAAAGTGTGGAACCGTGGGGAACACTGCAGGACAGATGGGAACCAAAGGGAACAGGAGATACAGGTTGGAAAATGTAGCGAAGCAGGGGGAACACTGCAGAATAGAGGGGAACCAAAGGGAGCAGGGGGAACAGCTCAGAAAAGTGGGGAACCGTGGGGAACACTGCAGAATAAAGGAGAACCAAACGGAGCAGGGGGAACAGATTGGAAAAAGTGGAGAACTGTGGGGAACACTGCAGGACAAAGGGAAACCAAAGGGAACAGGAGGTACAGGTTGGAAAAAGTGGGGAACCGTGGCGAACACTGCAGAACAGTGGGGAACCAAAAGTAGCAGGGGGAACAGTTCGGAAAAGTGGGGAAGCGTGGGGAACACTGCAGGACAGAGGGGAAACAAAGGAGGCAGGGGTTACAGTTTGGAAAAAGTGGGGAATCGTGGGGAACACTGCAGAAAGGAGGGGAACCAAAGGGAGCAGGGGGTACAGATTGGAAAAAGTGGGGAAGCGTGGGGAGCACTGCAGGACAGAGGGGAACCAAAGGGAGCAGGGGGAACAGATTGGAAAAAATGTGGAGAACTGTGGGGACAACTGCAGAAGAGTGCGGAACGAAGGGGAGCAGGGGGAACAGCTTGGAAATGTAGGGAACCGTGGGGTAAACTGCAGAACAGAGGGGAAACAAAGGAGCACGGGGAAAAAATTGGAAAAATTGGGAAACCATGGAGGACAGTGCAGGACGGAGGGTAACAAAAGGGAGCAGGGGGAACAGATTGGAAAATGTGGGGAACTGTGGGGAACACTGCAGAATAGAGGGGAACCAAAGAGAGCACGGCGATCAGATTAGAAAAAGTGTGGAACCGTGGGGAACACTGCAGGACAGATGGGAACCAAAGGGAACAGGACATACAGGTTGGAAAATGTAGCGAAGCGGGGGGGAACACTGCAGAATAGAGGGGAACCAAAGGGAGCAGGGGGAACAGCTCGGAAAAGTGGGGAACCGTGGGGAACACTGCAGAATAAAGGAGAACCAAACGGAGCAGGGGGAACAGATTGGAAAAAGTGGGGAACTGTGGGGAACACTGCAGGACAAAGGGGAACCAAAGGGAACAGGAGGTCCAGGTTGGAAAATGTGGGGAACCGTGTCGAACACTGCAGAACAGTGGGGAACCAAAGGGAGCAGGGGGAACAGTTCGGAAAAGTGGGGAACACTGTAGAACAGAGTGGAACTAAGAGAGCAGGGGCAATGAATTGGAAAAAGTGGGGAACTCTGAAGGACACTGAAGGACAGAGGGGAACCAAAGGGAAAAGGGGGAACGGATTGAAAAAAGTGGGGAACTGTGGGGAACTCTGCAGAACAGAGGGGAACCAATGGGAGCAGGTCGAACAAATTGGAAAAAAGTGGAGAAGTGGGGAACACTGCAGAACAGTGGGGAGCCAAAGGGAGCAGGGGGAACAGATTGGAAAAAGTGGGGAACTGTGTCGAAAAATGCAGAACAGTGGGGAACCAAAGGGAGCAGGAGGAACAGATTGGAAAAAGTCGGGAACTGTGCGGAACACTGCATGACACAGGGGAACCAAAGGGAGCATGGGTAACGGATTGGAAAATGTGGGGAACTGTATGGAAAAATGCAGAATAGAGGGGAACCAAAGGGAGCAGGGGGAACGGATTGGAAAAAGTGGGGAACCGTTAGGAACACTGCAGAACAGAGAGGAAGCAAAGGAGCACGGGGAAGAGATTGGAAAAATTGGGAAACCATGGAGGACAGTGCAGGACAGAGGGGAACCAAAGGGAGCAGGGGGAACAGATTGGAAAATGTGGGGAACTGTGGGGAACACTGCAGAATAGAGGGGAACCAAAGAGAGCACGGCGATCAGATTAGAAAAAGTGTGGAACCGTGGGGAACACTGCAGGACAGATGGGAACCAAAGGGAACAGGAGATACAGGTTGGAAAATGTAGTAAAGCGGGGGGAACACTGCAGAATGAGGGGAACCAAACGGAGCAGGGGGAACAGATTGGAAAAAGTGGGGAATTGTGGGGAACACTGCAGGACAAAGGGGAACCAAAGGGAACAGGAGGTACAGGTTGGAAAAAGTGGGGAACCGTGGCGAACACTGCAGAACAGTGGGGAGCCAAAGGGAGCAGGATGAACAGATTGGAAAAAGTGGGGAACTGTGTGGAAAAATGCAGAACAGTGGGGAACCAAAGGGAGCAGGAGGAACAGATTGCAAAAAGTCGGGAACTGTGGGGAACACTGCAGGACAGAGTGGAACCAAAGGGAGCATGGGTAACGGATTGGAAAATGTGGGGAACTGTATGGAAAACTGCAGAATAGAGAGGAACCAAAGGGAGCAGAGGGAACAGATTGGAAAAAGTGGGGAACTGTGTGGAACACTGCAGAACAGAGGGGAATCAAAGGAAACAGGGGGAACGGATTGGAAAAAGTGGGGAACCGTTAGGAACACTGCAGAACAGAGAGGAAGCAAAGGAGCACGGGGAAGAGAGTGGAAAAATTGGGAAACCATGGAGGACAGTGCAGGATGGAGGGAAACCAAAGGTAGCAGGGGGAACAGATTGGAAAATGTGGGGAACTGTGGGGAACACTGCAGAATAGAGGGGAACCAAAGAGAGCACGGTGATCAGATTAGAAAAAGTGTGGAACCGTGGGGAACACTACAGGACAGATGGGAACCAAAGGGAACAGGAGATACAGTTTGGAAAATGTAGTGAACCGGGGGGAACACTGCAGAATAGAGGGGAACCAAAGGGAGCAGGGGGAACAGCTCGGAAAAGTGGGGAACCGTGGGGAACACTGCAGAATAAAGGAGAACCAAACGGAGCAGGGGGAACAGATTGGAAAAAGTGGGGAACTATGGGGAACACTGCAGGACAAAGGGGAACCAAAGGGAACAGGAGGTACAGGTTGGAAAAAGTGGGGAACCGTGGCGAACACTGCAGGACAGTGGGGAACGAAACGGAGCAGGGGGAACAGTTCGGAAAAGTGGGGAACCGTGGGGAACACTGCAGATTAGAGGAGAAGCAAAGGGAGCAGGGGGAACAGATTGGAAAAGTGGGGAACCATGGAGAATACTTCAGGACAGAGGGGAACGAAAGGGAGCAGGGGGAACGGATTGGAAAGAGTGGGGAACCGTGGGCAACACTGCAGGACAGAGGTGAGCCAAAGAAAGCAGGGGGAATGGATTGGAAAAAGTGGGGAACCGTGTGGAAAAATGCAGAAGTGAGGGGAACCAAAGGGAGCAGGGGGTACAGATTGGAAAAAGTGGGGAAGCGTGGGGAACACTGCAGGACAGAGGGGAACCAAAGGGAGCAGGGGGAACAGATGGGAAAAAGTGGGAACTGTGGGGAAAACTGCAGAACAGAGGGGAACAAAAGTGAACAGGAGGTACAGTTTGGAAAAAGTGGGGAACTGTGGCGAAAACTGCAGAACAGTGGGGAACGGTGTGGAAAAATGCAGAAGTGTGGAGAAAGAACGCGAGCAGGGTGAACGGAGTGGAAAAAGTGGGGAACTGTGAGGAACACTGCAGAACAGAGGGGTATCAAAGGAAGCAGGGGGAACGGATTGGAAAAAGTGGGGAACCGTTAGGAACACTGCAGAACAGAGGGGAACCAAAGGTGCACGGGGAAGAGATTGGAAAAATTAGGAAACCATGGAGGACAGTGTAGGACGGAGGGGAACCAAAGGGAGCAGGGGGAACAGATTGGAAAAAGTGGGGAACTGTGGGGAAATGTGTAGAACAGAGGGGAACCAAAGAGAGCACGGCGAACAGATTGGAAAAAGTGTGGAGCCGTGGGGAACACTGCAGGACAGAGGGGAACCAAAGGGAGCAGGGAGAACTGATTGGAAAAAGTGGGGAATCTTGGGGAACACTGCAGGACAGAGGGAAACCAAAGGGAGCAGGGGGAACAGATTGGAAAAAATGTGGAGAACCGTGGGGACATCTGCTGAAGAGTACGGAACGAAGGGGAGCAGGGGGAACAGCTCGGAAAAAAGGGGTACCGTCGGGAACACTGCACAATAAAGGAGAACCAAACGGAGCAGCGGTAACAGAATGGAAAAAGTGGGGAACTGTGGGGAACACTGCAGGACAAAGTGGAACCAAAGGGAACAGGAGGTACAGGTTAAAAAAAGTGGGGAACCGTAGCGAACACTGCAGAATTGTGGGGAACCAAAGGAGCACGGGGAAGAGATTGGAAAAATTGGGAAACCGTGGAGGTCAGTGCAGGACGGAGGGGAACCAAAGGGAGCAGGGGGAACAGATTGGAAAAAGTGGGGAACTGTGGGGAAATGTGTATAACAGAGGGGAACGAAAGAGAGCACGGCGAACAGATTGGAAAAAGTGTGGAGCCGTGGGGAACACTGCAGGACAGAGGGGAACCAAAGGGAGAAGGGAGAACAGATTGGAAAAAGTGGGGAATCTTGGGGAACACTGCAGGACAGAGGGGAACGAAAGGGAGCAGGGGGAACAGATTGGAAAAAGTGGGGAACTGTGGGGAAATGTGTATAAAAGAGGGGAACCAAAGAGAGCACGGCGAACAGATTGGAAAAAGTGTGGAGCCGTGGGGAACACTGCAGGACAGAGGGGACCCAAAGGGAGCAGGGAGAACAAATTGGAAAGAGTGGGGAATCTTGGGGAACACTGCAGGACAGAGGGGAACCAAAGGGAGCAGGGGGAACAGATTGGAAAAAATGTGGAGAACCGTGGGGACATCAGCAGAAGAGTGCGGAACGAAGGGAGCAGGGGGAACAGCTCGAAAATGTAGGGAACCATGGGGAACACTGCAGAATAGAGGAGAACCAAAGGGAGCAGGGGGAACGGATTTGAAAAAATGGGAACTGTGAGGAAAACTGCAGAACAGAGGGGAACCAAAGGGAACAGGAGGTACAGGTTGGAAAAATTGATGAACCGTGGCGAACACTGCAGAACAGTGGTTAACGGTGTGGAAAAATGCAGAAGAGTGGAGAAACAACGGGAGCAGGGTGAACGGATTGGAAAAAGTGGGGAACTGTGTGGAACACTGCAGAACAGAGGGGAATCAAAGGAAGCAGTGGGAACGGATTGGAAAAAGTGAGGAACCGTTAGGAACACTGCAGAACAGAGGGGAACCAAAGGAGCACGGGAAAGAGATTGGAAAAATGGGGAAACCATGGAGGACAGTGCAGGACGGTGGGGAACCAAAGGGAGCACGGCGAACAGATTGGAAAAAGTGGGGAAGCGTTGGGAACACTGCAGGACAGAGGAGAACCAAAGGGAGCAGGGGGAATAGATTGGAAAAAATGTGGAGAACCGTGGGGACAACTGCAGAAGAGTGCGGAACGAAGGGGAGCAGGGGGAACAGCTCGGAAAAGTAGGGAACCGTGGGGAACACTGCAAAATAGAGGAGAACCAAAGGGAGAAGGGGGGAAATGTGTAGAACAGAGGGGAAACAAAGAGAGCACGGCGAACAGATTGGAAAAAGTGTGCAGCCGTGGGGAACACTGCAGGACAGAGGGGAACCAAAGGGAGTATGGGTAACGGATTGGAAAATGTGGGGAACTGTATGGAAAACTGCAGAATAGAGGGGAACCAAAGGGAGCAGAGAGAACAGATTGGAAAAAGTGGGGAACTGTGTGGAACACTGCAGAACAGAGGGGAAACAAAGGAAGCAGGGGGAACGGATTGGAAAAAGTGGGGAACCGTTAGGAACACTGCAGAACAGAGAGGAAGCAAAGGAGCACGGGGAAGTGAGTGGAAAAATTGGGAAACCATGGAGGACAGTGCAGGATGGAGGGGAACCAAAGGTAGCAGGGGGAACAGATTGGAAAATGTGGGGAACTGTGGGGAGCACTGCAGGACAGAGGGGAAACAAAGGGAGCAGGGGGTACAGTTTGGAAAAAGTGGGGAATCGTGGGGAACACTGCAGAAAGGAGGGGAACCAAAGGGAGCAGGGGGTACAGATTGGAAAAAGTGGGGAAGCGTGGGGAACACTGCAGGACAGAGGGGAACCAAAGGGAGCAGGGGGAATAGATTGGAAAAAATGTGGAGAACCGTGGGGACAACTGCAGAAGAGTGCGGAACGAAGGGGAGCAGGGGGAACAGCTCGGAAAAGTAGGGAACCGTGGGGAACACTGCAGAATAGAGGAGAACCAAAGGGAGCAGGGGGAACGGATTGGAAAAAGTAGGGAACAGTGGGGAAATGTGTAGAACAGAGGGGA